>NW_024470648.1:265000-492500 GCF_017639515.1 Carcharodon carcharias | reverse complement strand
GAGAGAGAGAGCGAGAGGGAGAGCTGTGCATCCAGACTGACACAGGATAAACAGGCTGAGAGAGAGGGAGGGAGAGAGAGAGGGAGAGAGAGAGCTGAGAATCCAGACTGTCACAGGACACACAGAAAGAAAGAGAGCTGTGAATCCAGACTGTCACAGGACACACAGAGAGAGAGAGAGAGAGGGATAGTGAGCTGAGAATCTAGACTGACACAGGACACAGAGAGAGAGGGAGAGAGAGAGAGAGAGAGAGAGCTGTGAATCCAGACTGAAACAGGACTGACAGAGAGAGATAGAGCTGTGAATCCAGACTGAAACAGGACTAACAGAGAGATGGCGAGAGCTGTGAATCCAGACTGACACAGGATAAACAAAGAGAGAGAGAGAGCTAAGAATCCAGACTGAAACAGGACTAACAGAAAGAGAGAGAGAGAGAGCTGTGAATCCAGACTGAAACAGGACTAACAGAGAGATGGGGAGAGCTGTGAATCCAGACTGAAACAGGACTAACAGAGAGATGGGGAGAGCTGTGAATCCAGACTGAAACAGGAAAAAAAGAGAGACAGAGAGCGAGGGACTGAGAGCTGTGAATCCAGACCGATACTGGAGAAAAAGAGAGACAGAGCTGTGAATCTGGAATGACACAGGACAGGGAGAGAGAGGCAGAGGGAGAGAGACAAAGCTGTGAATCCAGAATGACACAGGACAGGGAGAGAGTGGGAGAGAGAGAGCTGAGAATCCAGACTGACACAGGACTAACAGCGAGAGGGAGAGAGAGCTATGAATCCAGACTGAAACAGGACACACAGAGAGAGAGGGAGAGGGAGGGAGAGAGAGAGCTGTGAATCCAGACTGACACAAGACAAACAGAGAGGGAGAGGGAGGGAGAGAGAGCTGTGAATCCAGACTGAAACAGGACTAACTGAGAGAGCGAGAGAGCTGTGAATCCAGACTGACACAGGGCAGAGAGACAGAGAGAGAGAGAGAGGGGGGAGGGTGAGAGAGAGAGTGAATCAGAGAGTGAGAGAGAGAGAGAGAGAGAGAGAGAGTGAATCAGAGAGAGAGAGAGAGGGAGAGAGAGTTGTGAATCCAGACTGACACAGGACTAACAGAGAGAGGGATAGAGCTGTGAATCCAGACTGACACAGGACAAACAAAGAGAGGGAGAGAGAGCTGTGAATCGAGACTGACACAGGATAGACAAAGAGATGAGAAAGAGCTATGAATCCAGACTGAAACAGGACTAACAGAGAGAGGGGGAGAGCTGTGAATCCAGACTGACACAGGATAAACAAAGAGAGGGAGAGAGCGCTAAGAATCCAGACTGAAACAGGACTAACAGAAAGAGAGAGAGAGAGAGCTGTGAATCCAAACTGACACAGGAAAAAAAGAGAGAAAGAGAGCGAGAGACTGAGAGCTGTGAACCCAGACAGATACTGGAGAAAAAGAGAGACAGAGCTGTGAATCCGGAATGACACAGGACAGGGAGAGAGAGGGAGAGGGGGAGAGAGAGAGAGAGAGAGATAGAGCCGTGAATCCAGAATGACACAGGACAGGGAGAGAGTGGGAGAGGGAGAGAGAGAGAAAGCTGTGAATCCAGATTGACACAGGACAAAGAGAGAGAGAGAGAAAGCTGAGAATCCAGAATGACACAGGACAGGGAGAGAGAGAGAGAGAGAGAGAGCTGAGAATCCAGACTGAAACAGGACACACAGAGAGAGAGGGAGAGAGAGCTGTGAATCCAGATTGACACAGGACAAAGAGAGAGAGAGAGAAAGCTGAGAATCCAGACTGACACAGGACACAGAGAGAGAGAGAGAGAGAGAGAGAGAGAGCTGAGAATCCAGACTGACACAGGACACAGAGAGAGAGGGGGAGGGGGAGGGAGAGAGCTGAGAATCCAGACTGAAACAGGACAAACAGGGAGACAGAGAGGGAAAGAGAGAGAGAGAGATCTCTCAAATATTGAGTATAGGAGTTGGGATGTTATGGTGAGGTTGTATAAGACATTGGTGAGGCCAACTTTGGAGTATTGTGTGCAGTTCTGGTCGCCTAACTACAGGAAGGATATCAGGAAGATTGAGAGAGTGCAGAGAAGATTTACTAGGATGTTGCCGGGTCATAAGGAGTTGAGTTACAGGGAGAGATTAAACAGGTTAGGACTTTATTCCTTGGAGCGTAGAAGAATGAGGGGAGATATGATAGAAGTTTACAAAATTATGAGGGATATAGACAGAGTAAATGCGAGTAGGCTCTTTCCACTTAGATTAGGAGAGATAAACACGAGAGGACATGGCTTTAGGGTGAAAGAGGAAAGGTTTAGGGGGAACATTAGGGGGAACTTCTTCACTCAGAGAGTGGTGAGAGTGTGGAACGAGCTACCATCTGATGTGGTAAATGTGGGCTCACTTTTAAGTTTTAAGAATAACTTAGATAGATACATTGATGGGAGAGGTCTGGAGGGTATTGGACTGGGTGCAGGTCAATGGGACTAGCGGAATAATATTTCAGCACAGACTAGAAGGGCCGAATGGCCTGTTTTCTGTGCTGTAGTGTTCTATGGTTCTGTGAATCCAGACTAACACAGGGCAAAATGAGAGAGAGGGAGAGAGAGCTGCAAATCCAGACTAATACAGGAGAAACAGAGAGAGAGAGAGCGGGAGAGAAAGGGAGAGAGAGCTGTGAATCCAGACTGACACAGGACAAACAGTGAGAGGGAGACAGAGATTCAGAGAGGGAAAAAGAGAGAGAGAGAGCTGTGAATCCAGATTCAAACATGACAAATAGAGAGAGAGAGAGAGAGGGACAGAGACATTCAGAGAGGGGGGGAGAGAGTGAGTCAGAGAATGACAGAGAGAGAGAGGGAGAGCTGTGAATCCAGACTGAAATAGGGCAGAGAGAGAGAGAGAGAGCGAGGGAGGGAGAGAGGAGGGAGAGAGAGTGAATCAGAGAGGGAAAAAGAGAGAGGGTGAGAGAAAGAGCGGTGAATGTAGACTGACACAGGATAAACAGACAGAGAGAGAGAGAGAATGCTGTGAATCCAGACTGACAAAGGTCAAAGAGAGAGAGAGGGCGAGAGAGCTGTGAATCCAGACTGACACAGGATAAACAGAGAGAGGGAGAGAGAGAGAGAGAAAGAGATACTGAGAGTGAGAGAGGGGGAGAGAGAGAGAGATACAGAAAGAGAGAGAGAGCTGTGAATCCAGACTGACAAAGGTCAAAGAGAGAGAGAGGGCGAGAGAGCTGTGAATCCAGACTGACACAGGATAAACAGAGAGAGGGAGAGAGAGAGAGAGAGAGAGAGAGAGAGAGAGAGAGAGAGATACTGAGAGAGAGAGAGAGAGGGGGAGAGAGAGAGAGATACAGAAAGAGAGAGAGAGCTGTGAATCCAAACTGACACAGGAAAAAAAGAGAGACAGAGAGCGAGGGACTGAGAGCTGTGAATCCAGACCGATACTGGAGAAAAAGAGAGACAGAGCTGTGAATCCGGAATGACACAGGACAGGGAGAGAGTGGGAGAGGGAGAGATATAGAGCTGTGAATCCGGAATGACACAGGACAGGGAGAGAGTGGGAGAGGGAGAGATATAGAGCTGTGAATACGGAATGACACAGGACAGGGAGAGAGTGGGAGAGGGAGAGAGAGAAAGCTGAGAATCCAGACTGTCACAGGACACAGTGAGAGAGAGAGAGGGAGAGTGGGTGGGAGAGAGAGAGCTGTGAATCCAGACTGACACAGGACACAGAGGGAGAGGGAGAGAGAGAACTGAGAATCCAAACTGACACAGGACAAACAGAGAGAGGGAGAGAGAGAGAGCTGAGAATCCAGATTGAAACAGGACACACAGGGAGACAGAGAGGGAGAGAGAGAGAGATCTCTCATGTATTGAGTATAGGAGTTGGGATGTTATGGTGAGGTTGTATAAGACATTGGTGAGGCCAACTTTGGAGTATTGTGTGCAGTTCTGGTCGCCTAACTACAGGAAGGATATCAGGAAGATTGAGAGAGTGCAGAGAAGATTTACTAGGATGTTGCCGGGTCTTAAGGAGTTGAGTTACAGGGAAAGATTAAACAGGTTAGGACTTTATTCCTTGGAGCGTAGAAGTATGAGGGGAGATATGATAGAAGTTTACAAAATTATGAGGGGTACAGACAGAGTAAATGCGAGTAGGCTCTTTCCACTTAGATTAGGAGAGATAAACACGAGAGGACATGGCTTTAGGGTGAAAGAGGAAAGGTTTAGGGGGAACATTAGGGGGAACTTCTTCACTCAGAGAGTGGTGAGAGTGTGGAACGAGCTACCATCTGACGTGGTAAATGTGGGCTCACTCTTAAGTTTTAAGAATAAATTAGATAGATACATTGATGGGAGAGGTCTGGAGGGTATTGGACTGGGTGCAGGTCAATGGGACTAGCGGAATAATATTTCAGCACAGACTAGAAGGGCCGAATGGCCTGTTTTCTGTGCTGTAGTGTTCTATGGTTCTATGAATCCAGACTGACACAGGGCAAAATGAGAGAGAGGGAGAGAGAGCTGCAAATCCAGACTAATACAGGAGAAACAGAGAGAGACAGAGCGGGAGAGAAAGGGAGACAGAGCTGTGAATCCAGACTGACACAGGAAAAACAGAGAGAGGGAGAGAGAGAGAGAGAGAGCTGTGAATCCAGACTGACACAGGACTAACAGAAAGAGAGAGAGAACTGTGAATATAGACTGAAACAGGAGTGACAGAGAGAGAGAGAGAGAGGGCGAGGGAGCTGTGAATCCAGACTGAATGAGGACACAGAGAGAGAGAGAGAGAGGGCGAGAGAGCTGTGAATCCAGACTGAATGAGGACACAGAGAGAGAGAGGGAGAGAGAGAGAGGGAAAGGGAGCTGTGACTCCAGACTGAAACAGGAATAACACAGACAGCGAGAGAGCTGTGAATCCAGACTGAATGAGGACACAGAGAGAGAGAGAGGGAGAGAGAGAGAGAGAGAGGGAGAGGGAGCTGTGACTCCAGACTGAAACAGGAATAACACAGAGAGTGAGAGAGCTGTGAATCCAGACTGAAATAGGACTAACAGCGAGAGGGAGAGAGAGCTATGAATCCAGACTGAAACAGGACACACAGAGAGAGAGGGAGAGAAAGCTGTGAATCCAGACTGACACAGGACACAGAGAGAGAGAGAGAGAGAGGGGGAGAGAGAGAGAGCTGTGAATCCAGACTGACACAAGACAAACAGAGAGAGAGGGGGAGGGGGAGGGAGAGAGCTGAGAATCCAGACTGAAACAGGACAAACAGGGAGACAGAGAGGGAAAGAGAGAGAGAGAGATCTCTCAAATATTGAGTATAGGAGTTGGGATGTTATGGTGAGGTTGTATAAGACATTGGTGAGGCCAACTTTGGAGTATTGTGTGCAGTTCTGGTCGCCTAACTGCAGGAAGGATATCAGGAAGATTGAGGGAGTGCAGAGAAGATTTACTAGGATGTTGCCGGGTCATAAGGAGTTGAGTTACAGGGAAAGATTAAACAGGTTAGGACTTTATTCCTTGGAGCGTAGAAGAATGAGGGGAGATATGATAGAAGTTTACAAAATTATGAGGGGTACAGACAGAGTAAATGCGAGTAGGCTCTTTCCACTTAGATTAGGAGAAATAAACACGAGAGGACATGGCTTAAGAGTGAAAGAGGAAAGGTTTAGGGGGAACATTAGGGGGAACTTCTTCACTCAGAGAGTGGTGAGAGTGTGGAACGAGCTACCATCTGACGTGGTAAATGTGGGCTCACTTTTAAGTTTTAAGAATAAATTAGATGGATACATTGATGGGAGAGGTCTGGAGGGTATTGGACTGGGTGCAGGTCAATGGGACTAGCGGAATAATATTTCAGCACAGACTAGAAGGGCCGAATGGCCTGTTTTCTGTGCTGTAGTGTTCTATGGTTCTGTGAATCCAGACTGACACAGGGCAAAATGAGAGAGAGGGAGAGAGAGCTGCAAATCCAGACTAATACAGGAGAAACAGAGAGAGAGAGAGCGGGAGAGAAAGCTGTGAATCCAGAATGACACCGGACAAACAGAGAGAGGGAGAGAGAGTGCTGTGAATCCAGATTGACACAGGACAAACAGAGAGGACAGAGAGAGAGAGAGCTGTGAATCCAGACTGACACAGGAAAAAAAAGAGAAAGGAGGGAGAGACAGCTGAGAATCCAGACTGATACAGGACAAACATTGAGGAGAGAGAGAGAGAGCTGTGAATCCAGACTGACACAGGACACACCGAAGGAGAGAGAGAGAGCTGTGAATCCAGACTGACACAGGACACACAGGGAGAGAGAGAGAGCTGTGAATCCAGACTGACACAGGACACACAGGGAGAGAGAGAGAGCTGTGAATCCAGACTGACACAGGACACACAGGGAGAGAGAGAGAGCTGTGAATCCAGACTGACACAGGGCAGAGAGAGAGAGAGGGGGGGGGAGGGAAAGAGAGAGAGTGAATCAGAGAGGGAGAGAGGGCGAGAGAGCTGTGAATCCAGACTGACACAGGATAAACAAAGAGGGACAGAGAGAGAGAGAGCTATGAATCCAGACTGAAACAGGACTAACAGAAAGTGAGAGAGAGCTATGAATCCAGACTGAAACAGGACTAACAGAAAGAGAGAGAGAGCTATGAATCCAGACTGAAACAGGACTAACAGAAAGAGAGAGAGAGTGCTGTGAATCCAGACTGACAAAGGTCAAACAGAGAGACAGAGAGAGAGAGGGAGAGAGAGAGCGAGCGGGAGAGCTAGGAATCCAGACTGAAACAGGATAAACAGAGAGAGAAAGAGAGAGCGGGAGAGAGAGAGATACAGAGAGAGATAGAGAGGGGGAGAGAGAGAGATACAGAAAGAGAGAGAGAGGGGGAGAGAGAGATACAGAAAGAGAGAGAGAGCTGTGAATCCAAATTGACACAGGAAAAAAAGAGAGACAGAGAGCGAGGGACTGAGAGCTGTGAATCCAGACCGATACTGGAGAAAAAGAGAGACAGAGCTGTGAATCTGGAATGACACAGGACAGGGAGAGAGAGGCAGAGGGAGAGAGACAAAGCTGTGAATCCAGAATGACACAGGACAGGGAGAGAGTGGGAGAGAGAGAGCTGAGAATCCAGACTGACACAGGACTAACAGCGAGAGGGAGAGAGAGCTATGAATCCAGACTGAAACAGGACACACAGAGAGAGAGGGAGGGAGAGAGAGAGCTGTGAATCCAGACTGACACAAGACAAACAGAGAGGGAGAGGGAGGGAGAGAGAGTTGTGAATCCAGACTGAAACAGGACTAACTGAGAGAGCGAGAGAGCTGTGAATCCAGACTGACACAGGGCAGAGAGACAGAGAGAGAGAGAGAGGGGGGAGGGTGAGAGAGAGAGTGAATCAGAGAGTGAGAGAGAGAGAGAGAGAGAGTGAATCAGAGAGAGGGAAAGAGAGTTGTGAATCCAGACTGACACAGGACTAACAGAGAGAGGGATAGAGCTGTGAATCCAGACTGACACAGGATAGACAAAGAGGGAGAGAGAGCTATGAATCCAGACTCAAACAGGACTACCAGAGAGAGAGAGAGAGCTGTGAATCCAGACTGACACAGGATAAACAAAGAGAGGGAGAGAGAGCAAAGAATCCAGACTGAAACAGGACTAACAGAAAGAGAGAGAGAGAGAGCTGTGAATCCAGACTGACACAGGATATACAAAGAGGGAGAGAGAGCTATGAATCCAGACTGAAACAGGACTAACAGAGAGAGAGAGAGAGAGCTATGAATCCAGACTGAAACAGGACTAACAGAGAGAGGGGGAGAGCTATGAATCCAGACTGACACAGGATAAACAAAGAGGGAGAGAGAGCTAAGAATCCAGACTGAAACAGGACTAACAGAAAGAGAGAGAGAGCTGTGAATCCAGACTGACACAGGACTAACAGAGAGAGGGGGAGAGCTATGAATCCAGACTGACACAGGATAAACAAAGAGGGAGAGAGAGCTAAGAATCCAGACTGAAACAGGACTAACAGAGAGAGAGCGAGCGAGCTGTGAATCCAGACTGACACAGGGCAGAGAGAGACGGAGAGAGAGAGAGAGAGAGGGGGGAGAGAGAGAGAGTGAATCAGAGAGGGAGAGAGGGCGAGAGAGCTGTGAATCCAGACTGACACAGGATAAACAAAGAGGGACAGAGAGAGAGAGCTATGAATCCAGACTGAAACAGGACTAAAAGAAAGAGAGAGAGAGTGCTGTGAATCCAGACTGACAAAGGTCAAGCAGAGAGAGAGAGAGAGAGAGAGAGAGAGTGAATCAGAGAGATAGAGAGAGAGAGAGAGAGAGAGTGAATCAGAGAGAGAGAGAGAGGGAGAGAGAGTTGTGAATCCAGACTGACACAGGACTAACAGAGAGAGGGATAGAGTTGTGAATCCAGACTGACACAGAATAAACAAAGAGAGGGAGAGAGAGCTGTGAATCGAGACTGACACAGGATAGACAAAGAGATGAGAAAGCTATGAATCCAGACTGAAACAGGACTAACAGAAAGAGAGAGAGAGAGAGATGTGAATCCAAACTGACACAGGAAAAAAAGAGAGAAAGAGAGCGAGAGACTGAGAGCTGTGAACCCAGACAGATACTGGAGAAAAAGAGAGACAGAGCTGTGAATCCGGAATGACACAGGACAGGGAGAGAGAGGGAGAGGGGGAGAGAGAGAGAGAGAGAGATAGAGCCGTGAATCCAGAATGACACAGGACAGGGAGAGAGTGGGAGAGGGAGAGAGAGAGAAAGCTGTCAACCCAGATTGACACAGGACAAAGAGAGAGAGAGAGAAAGCTGTGAATCCAGACTGAAACCGGACACAGAGAGAGAGAGAGAGAGAGGGGGAGAGAGAGAGCTGTGAATCAAGACTGACACAGGACTGACAGAGAGAGAGAGAGGGAGAGGGAGGGAGAGAGAGCTAAGAATCCAGACTGACACAGGACAAACAGAGAGAGGGGGAGGGGGAGGGAGAGAGCTGAGAATCCAGACTGAAACAGGACAAACAGGGAGACAGAGAGGGAGAGAGAGAGAGAGAGAGATCTCTCAAATATTGAGTATAGGAGTTGGGATGTTATGGTGAGGTTGTATAAGACATTGGTGAGGCCAACTTTGGAGTATTGTGTGCAGTTCTGGTCGCCTAACTACAGGAAGGATATCAGGAAGATTGAGAGAGTGCAGAGAAGATTTACTAGGATGTTGCCGGGTCTTAAGGAGTTGAGTTACAGGGAAAGATTAAACAGGTTAGGACTTTATTCCTTGGAGCGTAGAAGAATGAGGGGAGATATGATAGAAGTTTACAAAATTATGAGGGGTATAGACAGAGTAAATGCGAGTAGGATCTTTCCACTTAGATTAGGAGAAATAAACATGAGAGGACATGGCTTTAGGGTGAAAGGGGAAAGGTTTAGGGGGAACATTAGGGGGAACTTCTTCACTCAGAGAGTGGTGAGAGTGTGGAACGAGCTACCATCTGACGTAAATGTGGGCTCACTTTTAAGTTTTAAGAATAAATTAGATGGATACATTGATGGGAGAGGTCTGGAGGGTATTGGAATGGGTGCAGGTCAATGGGACTAGCGGAATAATATTTCAGCACAGACTAGAAGGGCCGAATGGCCTGTTTTCTGTGCTGTAGTGTTCTATGGTTCTGTGAATCCAGACTGACACAGAGCAAAATGAGAGAGAGGGAGAGAGAGCTGCAAATCCAGACTAATACAGGAGAAACAGAGAGAGACAGAGCGGGAGAGAAAGCTGTGAATCCAGACTGACACAGAAAAAAAAAGAGAAAGGAGGGAGAGACAGCTGAGAATCCAGACTGATACAGGACAAACATTGAGGAGAGAGAGAGAGAGCTGTGAATCCAGACTGACACAGGACACACAGAAGGAGAGAGAGAGAGCTGTGAATCCAGACTGACACAGGACACACAGGGAGAGAGAGAGAGCTGTGAATCCAGACTGAAACAGGACTAACAGAGAGAGGGAGAGAGCTGTGAATCCAGACTGAAATAGTACTGACAAAGAAAGACAGAGAGAGAGAGAGAAAGAGCTGTGAATCCAGACTGAAACAGGACTGACAGAGAGAGATAGAGCTGTGAATCCAGACTGAAACAGGACTAACAGAGAGATGGCGAGAGCTGTGAATCCAGACTGACACAGGATAAACAAAGAGAGAGAGAGAGCTAAGAATCCAGACTGAAACAGGACTAACAGAAAGAGAGAGAGAGAGAGCTGTGAATCCAGACTGAAACAGGACTAACAGAGAGATGGGGAGAGCTGTGAATCCAGACTGAAACAGGACTAACAGAGAGATGGGGAGAGCTGTGAATCCAGACTGAAACAGGAAAAAAAGAGAGACAGAGAGCGAGGGACTGAGAGCTGTGAATCCAGACCGATACTGGAGAAAAAGAGAGACAGAGCTGTGAATCTGGAATGACACAGGACAGGGAGAGAGAGGCAGAGGGAGAGAGACAAAGCTGTGAATCCAGAATGACACAGGACAGGGAGAGAGTGGGAGAGAGAGAGCTGAGAATCCAGACTGACACAGGACTAACAGCGAGAGGGAGAGAGAGCTATGAATCCAGACTGAAACAGGACACACAGAGAGAGAGGGAGAGGGAGGGAGAGAGAGAGCTGTGAATCCAGACTGACACAAGACAAACAGAGAGGGAGAGGGAGGGAGAGAGAGCTGTGAATCCAGACTGAAACAGGACTAACTGAGAGAGCGAGAGAGCTGTGAATCCAGACTGACACAGGGCAGAGAGACAGAGAGAGAGAGAGAGGGGGGAGGGTGAGAGAGAGAGTGAATCAGAGAGTGAGAGAGAGAGAGAGAGAGAGAGTGAATCAGAGAGAGAGAGAGAGAGGGAGAGAGAGTTGTGAATCCAGACTGACACAGGACTAACAGAGAGAGGGATAGAGCTGTGAATCCAGACTGACACAGGACAAACAAAGAGAGGGAGAGAGAGCTGTGAATCGAGACTGACACAGGATAGACAAAGAGATGAGAAAGAGCTATGAATCCAGACTGAAACAGGACTAACAGAGAGAGGGGGAGAGCTGTGAATCCAGACTGACACAGGATAAACAAAGAGAGGGAGAGAGCGCTAAGAATCCAGACTGAAACAGGACTAACAGAAAGAGAGAGAGAGAGAGCTGTGAATCCAAACTGACACAGGAAAAAAAGAGAGAAAGAGAGCGAGAGACTGAGAGCTGTGAACCCAGACAGATACTGGAGAAAAAGAGAGACAGAGCTGTGAATCCGGAATGACACAGGACAGGGAGAGAGAGGGAGAGGGGGAGAGAGAGAGAGAGAGAGATAGAGCCGTGAATCCAGAATGACACAGGACAGGGAGAGAGTGGGAGAGGGAGAGAGAGAGAGAGAGAGAGAGAGATAGAGCTGTGAATCCAGATTGACACAGGACAAAGAGAGAGAGAGAGAAAGCTGAGAATCCAGAATGACACAGGACAGGGAGAGAGAGAGAGAGAGAGAGAGCTGAGAATCCAGACTGAAACAGGACACACAGAGAGAGAGGGAGAGAGAGCTGTGAATCCAGATTGACACAGGACAAAGAGAGAGAGAGAGAAAGCTGAGAATCCAGACTGACACAGGACACAGAGAGAGAGGGGGAGGGGGAGGGAGAGAGCTGAGAATCCAGACTGAAACAGGACAAACAGGGAGACAGAGAGGGAAAGAGAGAGAGAGAGATCTCTCAAATATTGAGTATAGGAGTTGGGATGTTATGGTGAGGTTGTATAAGACATTGGTGAGGCCAACTTTGGAGTATTGTGTGCAGTTCTGGTCGCCTAACTACAGGAAGGATATCAGGAAGATTGAGAGAGTGCAGAGAAGATTTACTAGGATGTTGCCGGGTCATAAGGAGTTGAGTTACAGGGAGAGATTAAACAGGTTAGGACTTTATTCCTTGGAGCGTAGAAGAATGAGGGGAGATATGATAGAAGTTTACAAAATTATGAGGGATATAGACAGAGTAAATGCGAGTAGGCTCTTTCCACTTAGATTAGGAGAGATAAACACGAGAGGACATGGCTTTAGGGTGAAAGAGGAAAGGTTTAGGGGGAACATTAGGGGGAACTTCTTCACTCAGAGAGTGGTGAGAGTGTGGAACAAGCTACCATCTGATGTGGTAAATGTGGGCTCACTTTTAAGTTTTAAGAATAACTTAGATAGATACATTGATGGGAGAGGTCTGGAGGGTATTGGACTGGGTGCAGGTCAATGGGACTAGCGGAATAATATTTCAGCACAGACTAGAAGGGCCGAATGGCCTGTTTTCTGTGCTGTAGTGTTCTATGGTTCTGTGAATCCAGACTGACACAGGGCAAAATGAGAGAGAGGGAGAGAGAGCTGCAAATCCAGACTAATACAGGAGAAACAGAGAGAGAGAGAGTGGGAGAGAAAGGGAGAGAGAGCTGTGAATCCAGACTGACACAGGACAAACAGTGAGAGGGAGACAGAGATTCAGAGAGGGAAGAGAGAGAGAGAGCTGTGAATCCAGATTCAAACATGACAAATAGAGAGAGAGAGAGAGAGGGACAGAGACATTCAGAGAGGGGGGGAGAGAGTGAGTCAGAGAATGACAGAGAGAGAGAGAGAGGGAGAGCTGTGAATCCAGACTGAAATAGGGCAGAGAGAGAGAGAGAGAGCGAGGGAGGGAGAGAGGAGGGAGAGAGAGTGAATCAGAGAGGGAAAAAGAGAGAGGGTGAGAGAAAGAGCGGTGAATGTAGACTGACACAGGATAAACAGACAGAGAGAGAGAGAGAATGCTGTGAATCCAGATTGACAAAGGTCAAAGAGAGAGAGAGGGCGAGAGAGCTGTGAATCCAGACTGACACAGAATAAACAGAGAGAGGGAGAGAGAGAGAGAGAAAGAGATACTGAGAGAGAGAGAGAGAGGGGGAGAGAGAGAGAGATACAGAAAGAGAGAGAGAGCTGTGAATCCAGGCTGACAAAGGTCAAAGAGAGAGAGAGGGCGAGAGAGCTGTGAATCCAGACTGACACAGGATAAACAGAGAGAGGGAGAGAGAGAGAGAGAGAGAGAGAGAGAGATACTGAGAGAGAGAGAGAGGGGGGAGAGAGAGAGAGATACAGAAAGAGAGAGAGAGCTGTGAATCCAAACTGACACAGGAAAAAAAGAGAGACAGAGAGCGAGGGACTGAGAGCTGTGAATCCAGACCGATACTGGAGAAAAAGAGAGACAGAGCTGTGAATCCGGAATGACACAGGACAGGGAGAGAGTGGGAGAGGGAGAGATATAGAGCTGTGAATCCGGAATGACACAGGACAGGGAGAGAGTGGGAGAGGGAGAGATATAGAGCTGTGAATACGGAATGACACAGGACAGGGAGAGAGTGGGAGAGGGAGAGAGAGAAAGCTGAGAATCCAGACTGTCACAGGACACAGTGAGAGAGAGAGAGGGAGAGTGGGTGGGAGAGAGAGAGCTGTGAATCCAGACTGACACAGGACACAGAGGGAGAGGGAGAGAGAGAACTGAGAATCCAAACTGACACAGGACAAACAGAGAGAGGGAGAGAGGGATAGAGAGAGAGCTGAGAATCCAGATTGAAACAGGACACACAGGGAGACAGAGAGGGAGAGAGAGAGAGATCTCTCATGTATTGAGTATAGGAGTTGGGATGTTATGGTTAGGTTGTATAAGACATTGGTGAGGCCAACTTTGGAGTATTGTGTGCAGTTCTGGTCGCCTAACTACAGGAAGGATATCAGGAAGATTGAGAGAGTGCAGAGAAGATTTACTAGGATGTTGCCGGGTCTTAAGGAGTTGAGTTACAGGGAAAGATTAAACAGGTTAGGACTTTATTCCTTGGAGCGTAGAAGTATGAGGGGAGATATGATAGAAGTTTACAAAATTATGAGGGGTACAGACAGAGTAAATGCGAGTAGGCTCTTTCCACTTAGATTAGGAGAGATAAACACGTGTGGACATGGCTTTAGGGTGAAAGAGGAAAGGTTTAGGGGGAACATTAGGGGGAACTTCTTCACTCAGAGAGTGGTGAGAGTGTGGAACGAGCTACCATCTGACGTGGTAAATGTGGGCTCACGCTTAAGTTTCAAGAATAAATTAGATAGATACATTGATGGGAGAGGTCTGGAGGGTATTGGACTGGGTGCAGGTCAATGGGACTAACGGAATAATATTTCAGCACAGACTAGAAGGGCCGAATGGCCTGTTTTCTGTGCTGTAGTGTTCTATGGTTCTGTGAATCCAGACTGACACAGGGCAAAATGAGAGAGAGGGAGAGAGAGCTGCAAATCCAGACTAATACAGGAGAAACAGAGAGAGACAGAGCGGGAGAGAAAGGGAGAGAGAGCTGTGAATCCAGACTGACACAGGAAAAACAGAGAGAGGGAGAGAGAGAGCTGTGAATCCAGACTGACACAGGACTAACAGAAAGAGAGAGAAAACTGTGAATATAGACTGAAACAGGAGTGACAGAGAGAGAGAGAGAGGGCGAGGGAGCTGTGAATCCAGACTGAATGAGGACACAGAGAGAGAGAGAGAGAGGGCGAGAGAGCTGTGAATCCAGACTGAATGAGGACACAGAGAGAGAGGGAGAGAGAGAGAGGGAAAGGGAGCTGTGACTCCAGACTGAAACAGGAATAACACAGAGAGCGAGAGAGCTGTGAATCCAGACTGAAATAGGACTAACAGTGAGAGGGAGGGAGCTATGAATCCAGACTGAAACAGGACACACAGAGAGAGAGGGAGAGAGAGCTGTGAATCCAGATTGACACAGGACAAAGAGAGAGAGAGAGAAAGCTGTGAATCCAGACTGACACAGGACACAGAGAGAGAGAGAGAGAGAGAGAGAGAGAGGGGGAGAGAGAGAGAGCTGTGAATCAAGACTGATACAGGACTGACAGAGAGAGAGAGAGGGAGAGGGAAGGAGAGAGAGCTGAGAATCCAGACTGAAACAGGACAAACAGGGAGACAGAGAGGGAAAGAGAGAGAGAGAGATCTCTCAAATATTGAGTATAGGAGTTGGGATGTTATGGTGAGGTTGTATAAGACATTGGTGAGGCCAACTTTGGAGTATTGTGTGCAGTTCTGGTCGCCTAACTACAGGAAGGATATCAGGAAGATTGAGAGAGTGCAGAGAAGATTTACTAGGATGTTGCCGGGTCTTAAGGAGTTGAGTTACAGGGAAAGATTAAACAGGTTAGGACTTTATTCCTTGGAGCGTAGAAGTATGAGGGGAGATATGATAGAAGTTTACAAAATCATGAGGGGTATAGACAGAGTAAATGCGAGTAGGCTCTTTCCACTTAGATTAGGAGAAATAAACACGAGAGGACATGGCTTTAGGGTGAAAGAGGAAAGGTTTAGGGGGAACATTAGGGGGAACTTCTTCACTCAGAGAGTGGTGAGAGTGTGGAACGAGCTACCATCTGACATGGTAAATGCGGGCTCACTTTTAAGTTTTAAGAATAAATTAGATGGATACATTGATGGGAGAGGTCTGGAGGGTATTGGACTGGGTGCAGGTCAATGGGACTAGCGGAATAATATTTCAGCACAGACTAGAAGGGATGAATGGCCTGTTTTCTGTGCTGTAGCGTTCTATGGTTCTGTGAATCCAGACTGACACAGGGCAAAATGAGAGAGAGGGAGAGAGAGCTGCAAATCCAGACTAATACAGGAGAAACAGAGAGAGAGAGAGTGGGAGAGAAAGCTGTGAATCCAGAATGACACCGGACAAACAGAGAGAGGGAGAGAGAGAGCTGTGAATCCAGATTGACACAGGACAAACAGTGAGGAGAGAGAGAGAGATAGCTGTGAATCCAGACTGACACAGGAAAAAAAAGAGAAAGGAGGGAGAGACAGCTGAGAATCCAGACTGATACAGGACAAACATTGAGGAGAGAGAGAGAGAGCTGTGAATCCAGACTGACACAGGACACACAGAAGGAGAGAGAGAGAGCTGTGAATCCAGACTGACACAGGACACACAGGGAGAGAGAGAGAGCTGTGAATCCAGACTGACACAGGACACACAGGGAGAGAGAGAGAGCTGTGAATCCAGACTGACACAGGACACACAGGGAGAGAGAGAGAGCTGTGAATCCAGACTGAAACAGGACTAACAGAGAGAGGGAGAGAGCTGTGAATCCAGACTGAAATAGTATTGACAAAGAGAGACAGAGAGAGAGAGAAAGAGCTGTGAATCCAGACTGACACAGGACACACAGGGAGAGAGAGAGAGAGAGCTGTGAATCCAGACTGACACAGGACACACAGGGAGAGAGAGAGAGCTGTGAATCCAGACTGACACAGGACACAGAGAGAGAGAGAGAGAGCGGGAGAGAGAGAGAGCTGTGAATCCAGACTGACACAGGACACAGAGAGAGAGAGAGAGAGAGGGGGAGAGAGAGAGAGCTGTGAATCAAGACTGACACAGGACTGACAGAGAGAGAGAGAGAGGGAGAGGGAGGGAGAGAGAGCTGAGAATCCAGACTGACACAGGACAAACAGAGAGAGAGAGAGGGAAAGAGAGAGAGAGAGATCTCTCAAATATTGAGTATAGGAGTTGGGATGTTATGGTGAGGCTGTATAAGACATTGGTGAGGCCAACTTTGGAGTATTGTGTGCAGTTCTGGTCGCCTAACTACAGGAAGGATATCAGGAAGATTGAGAGAGTGCAGAGAAGATTTACTAGGATGTTGCCGGGTCTTAAGGAGTTGAGTTACAGGGAAAGATTAAACAGGTTAGGACTTTATTCCTTGGAGCGTAGAAGAATGAGGGGAGATATGATAGAAGTTTACAAAATTATGAGGGGTATAGACAGAGTAAATGCGAGTAGGCTCTTTCCACTTAGATTAGGAGAAATAAACACGAGAGGACATGGCTTTAGGGTGAAAGAGGAAAGGTTTAGGGGGAACATTAGGGGGAACTTCTTCACTCAGAGAGTGGTGAGAGTGTGGAACGAGCTACCATCTGATGTGGTAAATGTGGGCTCACTTTTAAGTTTTAAGAATAAATTAGATAGATACATTGATGGGAGAGGTCTGGAGGGTATTGGACTGGGTGCAGGTCAATGGGACTAGCGGAATAATATTTCAGCACAGACTAGAAGGGCCGAATGGCCTGTTTTCTGTGCTGTAGTGTTCTATGGTTCTGTGAATCCAGACTGACACAGGGCAAAATGAGAGAGAGGGAGAGAGAGCTGCAAATCCAGACTAATACAGGAGAAACAGAAAGAGAGAGAGAGCGGGAGAGAAAGGGAGAGAAAGCTGTGAATCCAGACTGACACAGGAAAAACAGAGAGAGGGAGAGAGAGAGGGCTGTGAATCCAGACTGACACAGGACACACAGTGAGGAGAGAGAGCTGTCAATCCAGACTGACACAGGACACACAGGGAGAGAGAGAGAGCTGTGAATCCAGACTGACACAGGACACACAGGGAGAGAGAGAGAGCTGTGAATCCAGGCTGAAACAGGACACACAGTGAGGAGAGAGAGCTGTGAATCCAGACTGACACAGGACACACAGGGAGAGAGAGAGAGCTGTGAATCCAGACTGAAACAGGACTAACAGAGAGAGGGAGAGAGCTGTGAATCCAGACTGAAACAGGACTAACAGAGAGATTGACAGAGTTGTGAATCCAGACTGAAATAGTACTGACAGAGAGAGAGAGAGAGAGAGAGAGAGAGAGAGAGAGAAAGAGCTGTGAATTCAGACTGAAACAGGACTAACAGAGAGAGAGAGAGCTGTGAATCCAGACTGAAACAGCACTAACAGAGAGAGAGAGAGCTGTGAATCCAGACTGAAACAGCACTAACAGAGAGAGAGCTGTGAATCCCGACTGAAACAGCATGAACAGAGAGAGAGAGAGAGAGCTGTGAATCCAGACTGAAACAGGACTAACAGAGTGAGAGAGGGAGCTGTGAATCCAGACTGAAACAGGACTGACAAGAGAGAGATAGAGCTGTGAATCTAGACTGAAACAGGACGAAGAGAGAGAGAGAGAGCTGTGAATTCAGACTGACACAGGAAAAAAAAGAGAGAACGAGGGAGAGAGAGCTATGAATCCAGACTGACACAGGACACACAGGGAGAGAGAGAGAGCTGTGAATCCAGACTGAAACAGGACTAACAGAGAGAGGGAAAGAGCTGTGAATCCAGACTGAAACAGGACTAACAGAGAGAGCGACAGAGTTGTGAATCCAGACTGAAATAGTACTGACAGAGAGAGAGAGAGAGAGAGAGAAAGAGCTATGAATCCAGACTGAAACAGGACTAACAGAGAGAGAGAGAGCTGTGAATCCAAACTGACACAGGACTGACAGAGAGAGAGAGAGAGGGAGAGGGAGGGAGAGAGAGCTGAGAATCCAGACTGACACAGGACAAACAGAGAGAGAGAGAGGGAAAGAGAGAGAGAGAGATCTCTCAAATATTGAGTATAGGAGTTGGGATGTTATGGTGAGGCTGTATAAGACATTGGTGAGGCCAACTTTGGAGTATTGTGTGCAGTTCTGGTCGCCTAACTACAGGAAGGATATCAGGAAGATTGAGAGAGTGCAGAGAAGATTTACTAGGATGTTGCCGGGTCTTAAGGAGTTGAGTTACAGGGAAAGATTAAACAGGTTAGGACTTTATTCCTTGGAGCGTAGAAGAATGAGGGGAGATATGATAGAAGTTTACAAAATTATGAGGGGTATAGACAGAGTAAATGCGAGTAGGCTCTTTCCACTTAGATTAGGAGAAATAAACACGAGAGGACATGGCTTTAGGGTGAAAGAGGAAAGGTTTAGGGGGAACATTAGGGGGAACTTCTTCACTCAGAGAGTGGTGAGAGTGTGGAACGAGCTACCATCTGATG
This sequence comes from Carcharodon carcharias, assembly GCF_017639515.1. Taxonomy (NCBI): domain Eukaryota; kingdom Metazoa; phylum Chordata; class Chondrichthyes; order Lamniformes; family Lamnidae; genus Carcharodon; species Carcharodon carcharias. The sequence goes on along the minus strand of NW_024470648.1, from coordinate 473,604 downwards.
TGGTAAATGTGGGCTCACTTTTAAGTTTTAAGAATAAATTAGATACATTGATGGGAGAGGTCTGGAGGGTATTGGACTGGGTGCAGGTCAATGGGACTAGCGGAATAATATTTCAGCACAGACTAGAAGGGCCGAATGGCCTGTTTTCTGTGCTGTAGTGTTCTATGGTTCTGTGAATCCAGACTGACACAGGGCAAAATGAGAGAGAGGGAGAGAGAGCTGCAAATCCAGACTAATACAGGAGAAACAGAAAGAGAGAGAGAGCGGGAGAGAAAGGGAGAGAAAGCTGTGAATCCAGACTGACACAGGAAAAACAGAGAGAGGGAGAGAGAGAGGGCTGTGAATCCAGACTGACACAGGACACACAGTGAGGAGAGAGAGCTGTCAATCCAGACTGACACAGGACACACAGGGAGAGAGAGAGAGCTGTGAATCCAGACTGACACAGGACACACAGGGAGAGAGAGAGAGCTGTGAATCCAGACTGAAACAGGACACACAGTGAGGAGAGAGAGCTGTGAATCCAGACTGACACAGGACACACAGGGAGAGAGAGAGAGCTGTGAATCCAGACTGAAACAGGACTAACAGAGAGAGGAGAGAGCTGTGAATCCAGACTGAAATAGTACTGACAAAGAAAGACAGAGAGAGAGAGAGGAAGAGCTGTGAATCCAGACTGAAACAGGAAAAAAAGAGAGAAAGAGAGCGAGAGACTGAGAGCTGTGAACCCAGACAGATACTGGAGAAAAAGAGAGACAGAGCTGTGAATCCGGAATGACACAGGACAGGGAGAGAGAGGGAGAGGGGGAGAGAGAGAGAGAGAGAGAGATAGAGCCGTGAATCCAGAATGACACAGGACAGGGAGAGAGGGGGAGAGGGAGAGAAAGAGAAAGCTGTGAATCCAGATTGACACAGGACAAAGAGAGAGAGAGAGAAAGCTGAGAATCCAGAATGACACAGGACAGGGAGAGAGAGAGAGAGAGAGAGAGCTGAGAATCCAGACTGAAACAGGACACACAGAGAGAGAGGGAGAGAGAGCTGTGAATCCAGATTGACACAGGACAAAGAGAGAGAGAGAGAAAGCTGAGAATCCAGACTGACACAGGACACAGAGAGAGAGGGGGAGGGGGAGGGAGAGAGCTGAGAATCCAGACTGAAACAGGACAAACAGGGAGACAGAGAGGGAAAGAGAGAGAGAGAGATCTCTCAAATATTGAGTATAGGAGTTGGGATGTTATGGTGAGGTTGTATAAGACATTGGTGAGGCCAACTTTGGAGTATTGTGTGCAGTTCTGGTCGCCTAACTACAGGAAGGATATCAGGAAGATTGAGAGAGTGCAGAGAAGATTTACTAGGATGTTGCCGGGTCATAAGGAGTTGAGTTACAGGGAGAGATTAAACAGGTTAGGACTTTATTCCTTGGAGCGTAGAAGAATGAGGGGAGATATGATAGAAGTTTACAAAATTATGAGGGATATAGACAGAGTAAATGCGAGTAGGCTCTTTCCACTTAGATTAGGAGAGATAAACACGAGAGGACATGGCTTTAGGGTGAAAGAGGAAAGGTTTAGGGGGAACATTAGGGGGAACTTCTTCACTCAGAGAGTGGTGAGAGTGTGGAACAAGCTACCATCTGATGTGGTAAATGTGGGCTCACTTTTAAGTTTTAAGAATAACTTAGATAGATACATTGATGGGAGAGGTCTGGAGGGTATTGGACTGGGTGCAGGTCAATGGGACTAGCGGAATAATATTTCAGCACAGACTAGAAGGGCCGAATGGCCTGTTTTCTGTGCTGTAGTGTTCTATGGTTCTGTGAATCCAGACTGACACAGGGCAAAATGAGAGAGAGGGAGAGAGAGCTGCAAATCCAGACTAATACAGGAGAAACAGAGAGAGAGAGTGGGAGAGAAAGGGAGAGAGAGCTGTGAATCCAGACTGACACAGGACAAACAGTGAGAGGGAGACAGAGATTCAGAGAGGGAAGAGAGAGAGAGAGCTGTGAATCCAGATTCAAACATGACAAATAGAGAGAGAGAGAGAGAGAGGGACAGAGACATTCAGAGAGGGGGGGAGAGAGTGAGTCAGAGAATGACAGAGAGAGAGAGAGAGGGAGAGCTGTGAATCCAGACTGAAATAGGGCAGAGAGAGAGAGAGAGAGCGAGGGAGGGAGAGAGGAGGGAGAGAGAGTGAATCAGAGAGGGAAAAAGAGAGAGGGTGAGAGAAAGAGCGGTGAATGTAGACTGACACAGGATAAACAGACAGAGAGAGAGAGAGAATGCTGTGAATCCAGATTGACAAAGGTCAAAGAGAGAGAGAGGGCGAGAGAGCTGTGAATCCAGACTGACACAGGATAAACAGAGAGAGGGAGAGAGAGAGAGAGAAAGAGATACTGAGAGAGAGAGAGAGAGGGGGAGAGAGAGAGAGATACAGAAAGAGAGAGAGAGCTGTGAATCCAGACTGACAAAGGTCAAAGAGAGAGAGAGGGCGAGAGAGCTGTGAATCCAGACTGACACAGGATAAACAGAGAGAGGGAGAGAGAGAGAGAGAGAGAGAGAGAGAGATACTGAGAGAGAGAGAGAGAGGGGGAGAGAGAGAGAGATACAGAAAGAGAGAGAGAGCTGTGAATCCAAACTGACACAGGAAAAAAAGAGAGACAGAGAGCGAGGGACTGAGAGCTGTGAATCCAGACCGATACTGGAGAAAAAGAGAGACAGAGCTGTGAATCCGGAATGACACAGGACAGGGAGAGAGTGGGAGAGGGAGAGATATAGAGCTGTGAATCCGGAATGACACAGGACAGGGAGAGAGTGGGAGAGGGAGAGATATAGAGCTGTGAATACGGAATGACACAGGACAGGGAGAGAGTGGGAGAGGGAGAGAGAGAAAGCTGAGAATCCAGACTGTCACAGGACACAGTGAGAGAGAGAGAGGGAGAGTGGGTGGGAGAGAGAGAGCTGTGAATCCAGACTGACACAGGACACAGAGGGAGAGGGAGAGAGAGAACTGAGAATCCAAACTGACACAGGACAAACAGAGAGAGGGAGAGAGGGATAGAGAGAGAGCTGAGAATCCAGATTGAAACAGGACACACAGGGAGACAGAGAGGGAGAGAGAGAGAGATCTCTCATGTATTGAGTATAGGAGTTGGGATGTTATGGTTAGGTTGTATAAGACATTGGTGAGGCCAACTTTGGAGTATTGTGTGCAGTTCTGGTCGCCTAACTACAGGAAGGATATCAGGAAGATTGAGAGAGTGCAGAGGAGATTTACTAGGATGTTGCCGGGTCTTAAGGAGTTGAGTTACAGGGAAAGATTAAACAGGTTAGGACTTTATTCCTTGGAGCGTAGAAGTATGAGGGGAGATATGATAGAAGTTTACAAAATTATGAGGGGTACAGACAGAGTAAATGCGAGTAGGCTCTTTCCACTTAGATTAGGAGAGATAAACACGAGAGGACATGGCTTTAGGGTGAAAGAGGAAAGGTTTAGGGGGAACATTAAGGGGAACTTCTTCACTCAGAGAGTGGTGAGAGTGTGGAACGAGCTACCATCTGACGTGGTAAATGTGGGCTCACGCTTAAGTTTCAAGAATAAATTAGATAGATACATTGATGGGAGAGGTCTGGAGGGTATTGGACTGGGTGCAGGTCAATGGGACTAGCGGAATAATATTTCAGCACAGACTAGAAGGGCCGAATGGCCTGTTTTCTGTGCTGTAGTGTTCTATGGTTCTGTGAATCCAGACTGACACAGGGCAAAATGAGAGAGAGGGAGAGAGAGCTGCAAATCCAGACTAATACAGGAGAAACAGAGAGAGACAGAGCGGGAGAGAAAGGGAGAGAGAGCTGTGAATCCAGACTGACACAGGAAAAACAGAGAGAGGGAGAGAGAGAGCTGTGAATCCAGACTGACACAGGACTAACAGAAAGAGAGAGAGAACTGTGAATATAGACTGAAACAGGAGTGACAGAGAGAGAGAGAGAGGGCGAGGGAGCTGTGAATCCAGACTGAATGAGGACACAGAGAGAGAGAGAGAGAGGGCGAGAGAGCTGTGAATCCAGACTGAATGAGGACACAGAGAGAGAGGGAGAGAGAGAGAGGGAAAGGGAGCTGTGACTCCAGACTGAAACAGGAATAACACAGAGAGCGAGAGAGCTGTGAATCCAGACTGAAATAGGACTAACAGTGAGAGGGAGGGAGCTATGAATCCAGACTGAAACAGGACACACAGAGAGAGAGGGAGAGAGAGCTGTGAATCCAGATTGACACAGGACAAAGAGAGAGAGAGAGAAAGCTGTGAATCCAGACTGACACAGGACACAGAGAGAGAGAGAGAGAGAGAGAGGGGGAGAGAGAGAGAGCTGTGAATCAAGACTGATACAGGACTGACAGAGAGAGAGAGAGGGAGAGGGAAGGAGAGAGAGCTGAGAATCCAGACTGAAACAGGACAAACAGGGAGACAGAGAGGGAAAGAGAGAGAGAGAGATCTCTCAAATATTGAGTATAGGAGTTGGGATGTTATGGTGAGGTTGTATAAGACATTGGTGAGGCCAATTTTGGAGTATTGTGTGCAGTTCTGGTCGCCTAACTACAGGAAGGATATCAGGAAGATTGAGAGAGTGCAGAGAAGATTTACTAGGATGTTGCCGGGTCTTAAGGAGTTGAGTTACAGGGAAAGATTAAACAGGTTAGGACTTTATTCCTTGGAGCGTAGAAGTATGAGGGGAGATATGATAGAAGTTTACAAAATCATGAGAGGTATAGACAGAGTAAATGCGAGTAGGCTCTTTCCACTTAGATTAGGAGAAATAAACACGAGAGGACATGGCTTTAGGGTGAAAGAGGAAAGGTTTAGGGGGAACATTAGGGGGAACTTCTTCACTCAGAGAGTGGTGAGAGTGTGGAACGAGCTACCATCTGACATGGTAAATGCGGGCTCACTTTTAAGTTTTAAGAATAAATTAGATGGATACATTGATGGGAGAGGTCTGGAGGGTATTGGACTGGGTGCAGGTCAATGGGACTAGCGGAATAATATTTCAGCACAGACTAGAAGGGCTGAATGGCCTGTTTTCTGTGCTGTAGCGTTCTATGGTTCTGTGAATCCAGACTGACACAGGGCAAAATGAGAGAGAGGGAGAGAGAGCTGCAAATCCAGACTAATACAGGAGAAACAGAGAGAGAGAGAGTGGGAGAGAAAGCTGTGAATCCAGAATGACACCGGACAAACAGAGAGAGGGAGAGAGAGAGCTGTGAATCCAGATTGACACAGGACAAACAGTGAGGAGAGAGAGAGAGATAGCTGTGAATCCAGACTGACACAGGAAAAAAAAGAGAAAGGAGGGAGAGACAGCTGAGAATCCAGACTGATACAGGACAAACATTGAGGAGAGAGAGAGAGAGCTGTGAATCCAGACTGACACAGGACACACAGAATGAGAGAGAGAGAGAGCTGTGAATCCAGACTGACACAGGACACACAGGGAGAGAGAGAGAGCTGTGAATCCAGACTGACACAGGACACACAGGGAGAGAGAGAGAGCTGTGAATCCAGACTGAAACAGGACTAACAGAGAGAGGGAGAGAGCTGTGAATCCAGACTGAAATAGTATTGACAAAGAGAGACAGAGAGAGAGAGAAAGAGCTGTGAATCCAGACTGACACAGGACACACAGGGAGAGAGAGAGAGAGAGCTGTGAATCCAGACTGACACAGGACACACAGGGAGAGAGAGAGAGCTGTGAATCCAGACTGACACAGGACACAGAGAGAGAGAGAGAGAGAGGGGGAGAGAGAGAGAGCTGTGAATCAAGACTGACACAGGACTGACAGAGAGAGAGAGAGAGGGAGAGGGAGGGAGAGAGAGCTGAGAATCCAGACTGACACAGGACAAACAGAGAGAGAGAGAGGGAAAGAGAGAGAGAGAGATCTCTCAAATATTGAGTATAGGAGTTGGGATGTTATGGTGAGGCTGTATAAGACATTGGTGAGGCCAACTTTGGAGTATTGTGTGCAGTTCTGGTCGCCTAACTACAGGAAGGATATCAGGAAGATTGAGAGAGTGCAGAGAAGATTTACTAGGATGTTGCCGGGTCTTAAGGAGTTGAGTTACAGGGAAAGATTAAACAGGTTAGGACTTTATTCCTTGGAGCGTAGAAGAATGAGGGGAGATATGATAGAAGTTTACAAAATTATGAGGGGTATAGACAGAGTAAATGCGAGTAGGCTCTTTCCACTTAGATTAGGAGAAATAAACACGAGAGGACATGGCTTTAGGGTGAAAGAGGAAAGGTTTAGGGGGAACATTAGGGGGAACTTCTTCACTCAGAGAGTGGTGAGAGTGTGGAACGAGCTACCTTCTGATGTGGTAAATGTGGGCTCACTTTTAAGTTTTAAGAATAAATTAGATAGATACATTGATGGGAGAGGTCTGGAGGGTATTGGACTGGGTGCAGGTCAATGGGACTAGCGGAATAATATTTCAGCACAGACTAGAAGGGCCGAATGGCCTGTTTTCTGTGCTGTAGTGTTCTATGGTTCTGTGAATCCAGACTGACACAGGGCAAAATGAGAGAGAGGGAGAGAGAGCTGCAAATCCAGACTAATACAGGAGAAACAGAAAGAGAGAGAGAGCGGGAGAGAAAGGGAGAGAAAGCTGTGAATCCAGACTGACACAGGAAAAACAGAGAGAGGGAGAGAGAGAGGGCTGTGAATCCAGACTGACACAGGACACACAGTGAGGAGAGAGAGCTGTCAATCCAGACTGACACAGGACACACAGGGAGAGAGAGAGAGCTGTGAATCCAGACTGACACAGGACACACAGGGAGAGAGAGAGAGCTGTGAATCCAGACTGAAACAGGACACACAGTGAGGAGAGAGAGCTGTGAATCCAGACTGACACAGGACACACAGGGAGAGAGAGAGAGCTGTGAATCCAGACTGAAACAGGACTAACAGAGAGAGGGAGAGAGCTGTGAATCCAGACTGAAACAGGACTAACAGAGAGATTGACAGAGTTGTGAATCCAGACTGAAATAGTACTGACAGAGAGAGAGAGAGAGAGAGAGAGAGAGAGAGAGAGAAAGAGCTGTGAATCCAGACTGAAACAGGACTAACAGAGAGAGAGAGAGCTGTGAATCCAGACTGAAACAGCACTAACAGAGAGAGAGCTGTGAATCCCGACTGAAACAGCATGAACAGAGAGAGAGAGAGAGCTGTGAATCCAGACTGAAACAGGACTAACAGAGTGAGAGAGGGAGCTGTGAATCCAGACTGAAACAGGACTGACAAGAGAGAGATAGAGCTGTGAATCTAGACTGAAACAGGACGAAGAGAGAGAGAGCTGTGAATTCAGACTGACACAGGAAAAAAAAGAGAGAACGAGGGAGAGAGAGCTATGAATCCAGACTGACACAGGACACACAGGGAGAGAGAGAGAGCTGTGAATCCAGACTGAAACAGGACTAACAGAGAGAGGGAAAGAGCTGTGAATCCAGACTGAAACAGGACTAACAGAGAGAGCGACAGAGTTGTGAATCCAGACTGAAATAGTACTGACAGAGAGAGAGAGAGAGAGAGAGAAAGAGCTATGAATCCAGACTGAAACAGGACTAACAGAGAGAGAGAGAGCTGTGAATCCAAACTGACACAGGGCAGAGAAACAGAGACAGCGAGAGAGCTGTGAATCCACACTGACACAGGGCAGACAGAGACAGAGAAAGAGAGAGCGGAGAGGGTGAGAGAGAGAGTGAATCGGAGAGGGAGAGAGAGAGAGAGTGAATCGGAGAGGGAGAGAGAGAGAGAGAGAGAGAGAACTGTGAATCCAGACTGACACAGGGCAGAGAGAGAGACAGAGAGAGAGAGAGGGGAGAGGGTGAGAGAGAGAGTGAATCGGAGAGGGAGAGAGAGAGAGAGAGAATCAGAGAGGGAGAGAGAGCTGTGAATCCAGACTGACACAGGATAAACAAAGAGAGGGAGAGAAAGCTGTGAATCCAGACTGACACAGGATAAACAAAGAGAGGGAGAGAGAGCTATGAATCCAGACTGACAAAGATCAAACAGTGAGAGAGATAGTGGGAGTTAGAGAGAGAGAGGGGACGAGTCAGAGCTGTGAATCCAGACTGACACAGGGCAGACAGAGACGGAGAGAGAGAGAGAGAGAGGGGGGAGGGAGAGAGAGAGAGAGTGGATCAGAGAGGGAGAGAGAGCTGTGAATCCAGACTGACACAGGATAAACAAAGAGGGAGAGAGAGAGAGAGTGAATCAGAGAGGGAGAGAGAGCTGTGAATCCAGACTGACACAGGATAAACAAAGAGGGAGAGAGAGAGAGAGTGAATCAGAGAGGGAGAGAGAGCTGTGAATCCAGACTGACACAGGATAAACAAAGAGGGAGAGAGAGAGAGAGAGAGAGCTATGAATCCAGACTGAAACAGGACTAACAGAAAGAGAGAGAGAGCTGTGAATCCAGACTGACACAGGACTAACAGAAAGAGAGAGAGAGAGCTGTGAATCCAAACTGACAAAGGTCAAACAGAGAGAGAAAGAGAGAGAGAGAGAGAGCAAGCGAGCGGGAGAGCTAGGAATCCAGACTGAAACAGGATAAACAGAGAGAGAGAGAGGGGGAGAGAGGGGGAGAGAGAGATACAGAAAGAGAGAGAGAGCTGTGAATCCAAACTGACACAGGAAAAAAAGAGAGACAGAGCTGTGAATCAGGAATGACACAGGACAGGGAGAGAGTGGGAGAGGGAGAGAGAGAGAAAGCTGTCAATCCAGATTGACACAGGACAAAGAGAGAGAGAGAGAAAGCTGTGAATCCAAACTGACACAGGACACAGAGAGAGAGAGAGAGGGGGAGAGAGAGCTGTGAATCAGGACTGACACAGGACACAGAGAGAGAGAGAGAGAGAGAACTGTGAATCAAGACTGACACAGGACTGACAGAGAGAGAGAGGGAGAGGGAGGGAGAGAGAGCTGAGAATCCAGACTGACACAGGACAAACAGAGAGAGAGGGAGGGAGAGAGCTGAGAATCCAGACTGAAACAGGACAAACAGGGAGACAGAGAGATCTCTCAAATATTGAGTATAGGAGTTGGGATGTTATGGTGAGGTTGTATAAGACATTGGTGAGGCCAACTTTGGAGTATTGTGTGCAGTTCTGGTCGCCTAACTACAGGAAGGATATCAGGAAGATTGAGAGAGTGCAGAGAAGATTTACTAGGATGTTGCCGGGTCTTAAGGAGTTGAGTTACAGGGAAAGATTAAACAGGTTAGGACTTTATTCCTTGGAGCGTAGAAGTGTGAGGGGAGATATGATAGAAGTTTACAAAATTATGAGGGGTACAGACAGAGTAAATGCGAGTAGGCTCTTTCCACTTAGATTAGGAGAGATAAACACAAGAGGACATGGCTTTAGGGTGAAAGGGGAAAGGTTTAGGGGGAACATTAGGGGGAACTTCTTCACTCAGAGAGTGGTGAGAGTGTGGAACGAGCTACCATCTGATGTGGTAAATGTGGGCTCACTTTTAAGTTTTAAGAATAAATTAGATAGATACATTGATGGGAGAGGTCTGGAGGGTATTGGACTGGGTGCAGGTCAATGGGACTAGCGGAATAATATTTCAGCACAGACTAGAAGGGCCGAATGGCCTGTTTTCTGTGCTGTAGTGTTCTATGGTTCTGTGAATCCAGACTGACACAGGGCAAAATGAGAGAGAGGGAGAGAGAGCTGCAAATCCAGACTAATACAGGAGAAACAGAGAGAGACAGAGCGGGAGAGAAAGGGAGAGAGAGCTGTGAATCCAGACTGACACAGGAAAAACAGAGAGAGGGAGAGAGAGAGAGAGAGCTGTGAATCCAGACTGACACAGGACTAACAGAAAGAGAGAGAGAACTGTGAATATAGACTGAAACAGGAGTGACAGAGAGAGAGAGAGAGAGGGAGAGGGAGCTGTGACTCCAGACTGAAACAGGACTAACACAGAGAGCGAGAGAGCTGTGAATCCAGACTGAAATAGGACTAACAGCGAGAGGGAGGGAGCTATGAATCCAGACTGAAACAGGACACACAGAGAGAGAGGGAGAGAGAGCTGTGAATCCAGATTGACACAGGACAAATACAGAGAGAGAGAAAGCTGTGAATCCAGACTGACACAGGACACAGAGAGAGAGAGAGAGAGGGGGAGAGAGAGAGAGCTGTGAATCAAGACTGACACAGGACTGACAGAGAGAGAGAGAGAGGGAGAGGGAGGGAGAGAGAGCTGAGAATCCAGACTGACACAGGACAAACAGAGAGAGAGAGAGGGAAAGAGAGAGAGAGAGATCTCTCAAATATTGAGTATAGGAGTTGGGATGTTATGGTGAGGCTGTATAAGACATTGGTGAGGCCAACTTTGGAGTATTGTGTGCAGTTCTGGTCGCCTAACTACAGGAAGGATATCAGGAAGATTGAGAGAGTGCAGAGAAGATTTACTAGGATGTTGCCGGGTCTTAAGGAGTTGAGTTACAGGGAAAGATTAAACAGGTTAGGACTTTATTCCTTGGAGCGTAGAAGAATGAGGGGAGATATGATAGAAGTTTACAAAATTATGAGGGGTATAGACAGAGTAAATGCGAGTAGGCTCTTTCCACTTAGATTAGGAGAAATAAACACGAGAGGACATGGCTTTAGGGTGAAAGAGGAAAGGTTTAGGGGGAACATTAGGGGGAACTTCTTCACTCAGAGAGTGGTGAGAGTGTGGAACGAGCTACCATCTGATGTGGTAAATGCGGGCTCACTTTTAAGTTTTAAGAATAAATTAGATAGATACATTGATGGGAGAGGTCTGGAGGGTATTGGACTGGGTGCAGGTCAATGGGACTAGCGGAATAATATTTCAGCACAGACTAGAAGGGCCGAATGGCCTGTTTTCTGTGCTGTAGTGTTCTATGGTTCTGTGAATCCAGACTGACACAGGGCAAAATGAGAGAGAGGGAGAGAGAGCTGCAAATCCAGACTAATACAGGAGAAACAGAAAGAGAGAGAGAGCGGGAGAGAAAGGGAGAGAAAGCTGTGAATCCAGACTGACACAGGAAAAACAGAGAGAGGGAGAGAGAGAGGGCTGTGAATCCAGACTGACACAGGACACACAGTGAGGAGAGAGAGCTGTCAATCCAGACTGACACAGGACACACAGGGAGAGAGAGAGAGCTGTGAATCCAGACTGACACAGGACACACAGGGAGAGAGAGAGAGCTGTGAATCCAGACTGAAACAGGACACACAGTGAGGAGAGAGAGCTGTGAATCCAGACTGACACAGGACACACAGGGAGAGAGAGAGAGCTGTGAATCCAGACTGAAACAGGACTAACAGAGAGAGGGAGAGAGCTGTGAATCCAGACTGAAACAGGACTAACAGAGAGATTGACAGAGTTGTGAATCCAGACTGAAATAGTACTGACAGAGAGAGAGAGAGAGAGAGAGAGAAAGAGCTGTGAATCCAGACTGAAACAGGACTAACAGAGAGAGAGAGAGCTGTGAATCCAGACTGAAACAGCACTAACAGAGAGAGAGAGAGCTGTGAATCCAGACTGAATCAGCACTAACAGAGAGAGAGCTGTGAATCCCGACTGAAACAGCACTAACAGAGAGAGAGAGAGAGCTGTGAATCCAGACTGAACCAGGACTAACAGAGTGAGAGAGGGAGCTGTGAATCCAGACTGAAACAGGACTGACAAGAGAAAGATAGAGCTGTGAATCTAGACTGAAACAGGACTAAGAGAGAGAGAGAGAGCTGTGAATTCAGACTGACACAGGAAAAAAAAGAGAGAACGAGGGAGAGAGAGCTATGAATCCAGACTGACACAGGACACACAGGGAGAGAGAGAGAGAGCTGTGAATCCAAACTGACACAGGGCAGAGAAACAGAGAGAGCGACAGAGTTGTGAATCCAGACTGAAATAGTACTGACAGAGAGAGAGAGAGAGAGAGAGAGAAAGAGCTATGAATCCAGACTGAAACAGGACTAACAGAGAGAGAGAGCTGTGAATCCAAACTGACACAGGGCAGAGAAACAGAGACAGCGAGAGAGCTGTGAATCCATACTGACACAGGGCAGACAGAGACAGAGGAAGAGAGAGCGGAGAGGGTGAGAGAGAGAGTGAATCGGAGAGGGAGAGAGAGAGAGAGTGAATCGGAGAGGGAGAGAGAGAGAGAGAGAGAGAGAGAGAACTGTGAATCCAGACTGACACAGGGCAGAGAGAGAGACAGAGAGAGAGAGAGGGGAGAGGGTGAGAGAGAGAGTGAATCGGAGAGGGAGAGAGAGAGAGAGTGAATCAGAGAGGGAGAGAGAGCTGTGAATCCAGACTGACACAGGATAAACAAAGAGAGGGAGAGAAAGCTGTGAATCCAGACTGACACAGGATAAACAAAGAGAGGGAGAGAGAGCTATGAATCCAGACTGACAAAGATCAAACAGTGAGAGAGATAGTGGGAGTTAGAGAGAGAGAGGGGACGAGTCAGAGCTGTGAATCCAGACTGACACAGGGCAGACAGAGACGGAGAGAGAGAGAGAGAGAGGGGGGGAGGGAGAGAGAGAGAGAGTGAATCAGAGAGGGAGAGAGAGCTGTGAATCCAGACTGACACAGGATAAACAAAGAGGGAGAGAGAGAGAGAGAGTGAATCAGAGAGGGAGAGAGAGCTGTGAATCCAGACTGACACAGGATAAACAAAGAGGGAGAGAGAGAGAGAGTGAATCAGAGAGGGAGAGAGAGCTGTGAATCCAGACTGACACAGGATAAACAAAGAGGGAGAGAGAGAGAGAGAGAGAGAGCTATGAATCCAGACTGAAACAGGACTAACAGAAAGAGAGAGAGAGCTGTGAATCCAGACTGACACAGGACTAACAGAAAGAGAGAGAGAGAGCTGTGAATCCAAACTGACAAAGGTCAAACAGAGAGAGAAAGAGAGAGAGAGAGAGAGCAAGAGAGCGGGAGTGCTAGGAATCCAGACTGAAACAGGATAAACAGAGAGAGAGAGAGGGGGAGAGAGGGGGAGAGAGAGATACAGAAAGAGAGAGAGAGCTGTGAATCCAAACTGACACAGGAAAAAAAGAGAGACAGAGCTGTGAATCAGGAATGACACAGGACAGGGAGAGAGTGGGAGAGGGAGAGAGAGAGAAAGCTGTCAATCCAGATTGACACAGGACAAAGAGAGAGAGAGAGAAAGCTGTGAATCCAAACTGACACAGGACACAGAGAGAGAGAGAGAGGGGGAGAGAGAGCTGTGAATCAGGACTGACACAGGACACAGAGAGAGAGAGAGAGAGAGAGAACTGTGAATCAAGACTGACACAGGACTGACAGAGAGAGAGAGGGAGAGGGAGGGAGAGAGCTATGAATCCAGACTGAAACAGGACTAACAGAAAGAGAGAGAGAGAGCTGTGAATCCAGACTGAAACAGCACTAACAGAAAGAGAGAGAGAGCTGTGAATCCAGACTGACACAGGATAAACAAAGAGGGAGAGAGAGAGAGAGCTATGAATCCAGACTGAAACAGGACTAACAGAAAGAGAGAGAGAGAGCTATGAATCCAGACTGAAACAGGACTAACAGAAAGAGAGAGAGAGAGCTATGAATCCAGACTGAAACAGGACTAACAGAAAGAGAGAGAGAGAGCTGTGAATCCAGACTGAAACAGCACTAACAGAGAGAGAGAGAGAGCTATGAATCCAGACTGAAACAGGACTAACAGAAAGAGAGAGAGAGAGCTGTGAATCCAGACTGACACAGGATAAACAAAGAGGGAGAGAGAGAGCTATGAATCCAGACTGAAACAGGACTAACAGAAAGAGAGAGAGAGAGCTGTGAATCCAGACTGAAACAGCACTAACAGAGAGAGAGCTATGAATCCAGACTGAAACAGGACTAACAGAGAGAGGGGGAGAGCTGTGAATCCAGAATGACACAGGATAAACAAAGAGAGGGAGAGAGAGCTGTGAATCCAGACTCAAACAGGACTAACAGAGGGAGAGAGCTATGAATCCAGACGGAAACAGGACTAACAGAGAGAGGGATAGAGCTGTGAATCCAGACTGACACAGGATAAACAAAGAGAGGGAGAGAGAGCTGTGAATCGAAACTGACACAGGATAGACAAAGAGATGAGAAAGAGCTATGAATCCAGACTGAAACAGGACTAACAGAGAGAGGGGGAGAGCTGTGAATCGAAACTGACACAGGATAGACAAAGAGATGAGAGAGAGCTGTGAATCCAGACTGACACAGGATAAACAAAGAGAGGGAGAGAGCTGTGAATCCAGACTGAAACAGGACTAACAGAAAGAGAGAGAGAGAGCTGTGAATCCAGACTGAAACAGGACTAACAGAAAGAGAGAGAGAGAGCTGTGAATCCAGACTGACAAAGGTCAAACAGAGAGAGAGAGCGAGCGAGCGGGAGAACTAGGAATCCAGACTGAAACAGGATAAACAGAGAGAGAGAGAGAGAGGGGGAGAGAGAGAGATACAGAGGGAGAGAGAGAGGGGGAGAGAGAGATACAGAAAGAGAGAGAGAGCTGTGAATCCAAACTGACACAGGAAAAAAAGAGAGACAGAGAGCGAGAGACTGAGAGCTGTGAACCCAGACCGATACTGGAGAAAAAGAGAGACAGAGCTGTGAATCCGGAATGACACAGGACAGGGAGAGAGAGGGAGAGGGAAAGAGAGAGAAAGCTGTGAATCCAGATTGACACAGGACAAAGAGAGAGAGAGAGAAAGCTGTGAATCCAGACTTACACAGGACACAGAGAGCGAGAGAGAGAGAGGGGGGGGAGAGGGAGGGAGAGAGAGCTGTGAATCCAGACTGACACAGGACACACAGGGAGAGAGACAGAGCTGTGAATCCAGACTGAAACAGGACTGACAGAGAGAGATAGAGCTGTGAATCCAGACTGAAAAAGCACTAACAGAGAGAGAGAGAGAGAGCTGTGAATCCAGAGTGAAACAGGATTAACAGAGAGAGAGAGAGAGCTGTGAATCCAGACTGACACAGGGCAGAGAGAGAGAGAGAGGGGGGGGGGAGGGAAAGAGAGAGAGTGAATCAGAGAGTGAGAGAGGGCGAGAGAGCTGTGAATCCAGACTGACACAGGATAAACAAAGAGGGACAGAGAGAGAGAGCTATAAATCCAGACTGAAACAGGACTAACAGAAAGTGAGAGAGAGCTATGAATCCAGACTGAAACAGGACTAACAGAAAGAGACAGAGAGATATGAATCCAGACTGAAACAGGATAAACAAAGAGAGGGAGAGACAGCTATGAATCCAGACTCAAACAGGACTAACTGAAAGAGAGAGAAAGCTATAAATCCAGACTGAAACAGGACTAACAGAAAGAGAGAGAGAGTGCTGTGAATCCAGACTGACAAAGGTCAAACAGAGAGAGAAAGAGAGAGAGAGAGAGAGAGAGAGAGCGAGCGGAAGAGCTAGGAATCCAGACTGAAACAGGATAAACAGAGAGAGAAAGAGAGAGCGGGAGAGAGAGAAATACAGAGAGAGAGAGAGGGGGAGAGAGAGATACAGAAAGAGAGGGAGAGCTGTGAATCCAAACTGACACAGGAAAAAAAGAGACAGAGAGCGAGGGACTGAGAGCTGTGAATCCAGACCGATACTGGAGAAAAAGAGAGACAGAGCTGTGAATCCGGAATGACACAGGACAGGGAGAGAGAGGCAGAGGGAGAGAGAGAAAGCTGTGAATCCAGAATGACACAGGACAGGGAGAGAGTGGGAGAGAGAGAGCTGAGAATCCAGACTGACACAGGACTAACAGCGAGAGGGAGAGAGAGCTATGAATCCAGACTGAAACAGGACACACAAAGAGAGAGGGAGAGGGAGGGAGAGAGAGAGCTGTGAATCCTGACTGACACAAGACAAACAGAGAGGGAGAGGGAGGGAGAGAGAGTTGTGAATCCAGACTGAAACAGGACTAACTGAGAGAGCGAGAGAGCTGTGAATCCAGACTGACACAGGGCAGAGAGACAGAGAGAGAGAGAGAGGGGGGAGGGTGAGAGAGAGAGAGTGAATCAGAGAGTGAGAGAGAGAGAGAGAGAGAGTGAATCAGAGAGAAAGAGAGAGAGGGAGAGAGAGTTGTGAATCCAGACTGAAACAGGATAAACAGAGAGAGAATGAGAGAGCGGGAGAGAGAGAGATAGAGAGAGAGAGAGAGAGCTATGAATCCAGACTGAAACAGGACTAACAGAAAGAGAGAGAGAGAGCTGTGAATCCAGATTGACACAGGACAAAGAGAGAGAGAGAGAAAGCTGCGAATCCAGACTGACACAGGACACAGAGACCGAGAAAGAGAGAGAGAGAGAGAGGGGGGGAGAGGGAGGGAGAGAGAGCTGTGAATCCAGATTGACACAGGACAAAGAGAGAGAGAGAGAAAGCTGTGAATCCAAACTAACACAGGACACAGAGAGAGAAAGAGAGAGAGAGAGAGAGAGAGAGCTGTGAATCAAGACTGACACAGGACTGACAGAGAGAGAGAGGGAGAGGGAAGGAGAGAGAGCTGAGAATCCAGACTGACACAGGACAAACAGAGAGAGGGGGAGGGGGAGGGAGAGAGCTGAGAATCCAGACTGAAACAGGACAAACAGGGAGACAGAGAGGGAGAGAGAGAGAGAGATCTCTCAAATATTGAGTATAGGAGTTGGGATGTTATGGTGAGGCTGTATAAGACATTGGTGAGGCCAACTTTGGAGTATTGTGTGCAGTTCTGGTCGCCTAACTGCAGGAAGGATATCAGGAAGATTGAGAGAGTGCAGAGAAGATTTACTAGGATGTTGCCGGGTCTTAAGGAGTTGAGTTACAGGGAAAGATTAAACAGGTTAGGACTTTATTCCTTGGAGCGTAGAAGAATGAAGGGAGATATGATAGAAGTTTACAAAATTATGAGGGGTATAGACAGAGTAAATGCGAGTAGGCTCTTTCCACTTAGATTAGGAGAAATAAACACGCGAGGACATGGCTTTAGGGTGAAAGAGGAAAGGTTTAGGGGGAACATTAGGGGGAACTTATTCACTCAGAGTGGTGAGAGTGTGGAACGAGCTACCATCTGACGTGGTAAATGTGGGCTCACTTTTAAGTTTTAAGAATAAATTAGATAGATACATTGATGGGAGAGGTCTGGAGGGTATTGGAATGGGTGCAGGTCAATGGGACTAGCGGAATAATATTTCAGCACAGACTAGAAGGGCCGAATGGCCTGTTTTCTGTGCTGTAGTGTTCTATGGTTCTGTGAATCCAGACTGACACAGGGCAAAATGAGATAGAGAGAGAGAGAGCTGCAAATCCAGACTAATACAGGAGAAACAGAGAGAAAGAGAGCGGGAGAGAAAGGGAGAGAAAGGTGTGAATCCAGACTGACACAGGACAAACAGAGAGAGGCAGAGAGAGAGCTGTGAATCCAGATTGACACAGGACAAACAGAGAGAGAGAGAAAGCTGTGAATCCAGACTGACACAGGAAAAAAAAGAGAAAGGAGGAAGAGACAGCTGAGAATCCAGACTGACACAGGACACACAGTGAGGAGAGAGAGAGAGAGCTGTGAATCCAAACTGACACAGGACACACAGGGAGAGAGAGATAGCTGTGAATCCAGACTGAAACAGGACTAACAGAGAGAGGGAGAAAGCTGTGAATCCAGATTGACACAGGACACAGAGAGAGAGAGAGAGAGAGGGGGGGAGAGAGAGCTGTGAATCCAAACTGACACAGGACACAGAGAGAGAGAGAGAGAGCTGTGAATCAAGACTGACACAGGATTGACAGAGAGAGAGAGGGAGAGGGAGGGAGAGAGAGCTGAGAATCCAGACTGACACAGGACACAGAGAGAGAGAGAGAGAGAGAGAGAGAGAGAGCTGTGAATCAAGACTGACACAGGACTGACAGAGAGAGAGGGAGAGGGAGGGAGAGAGAGCTGAGAATCCAGACTGACACAGGACAAACAGAGAGAGGGGGAGGGGGAGGGAGAGAGCTGAGAATCCAGACTGAAACAGGACAAACAGGGAGACAGAGAGGGAAAGAGAGAGAGAGAGATCTCTCAAATATTGAGTATAGGAGTTGGGATGTTATGGTGAGGTTGTATAAGACATTGGTGAGGCCAACTTTGGAGTATTGTGTGCAGTTCTGGTCGCCTAACTACAGGAAGGATATCAGGAAGATTGAGAGAGTGCAGAGAAGATTTACTAGGATGTTGCCGGGTCATAAGGAGTTGAGTTACAGGGAAAGATTAAACAAGTTAGGACTTTATTCCTTGGAGCATAGAAGAATGAGGGGAGATATGATAGAAGTTTACAAAATTATGAGGGGTATAGACAGAGTAAATGCGAGTAGGCTCTTTCCACTTAGATTAGGAGAAATAAACACAAGAGGACATGGCTTTAGGGTGAAAGAGGAAAGGTTTAGGGGGAACATTAGGGGGAACTTCTTCACTCAGAGAGTGGTGAGAGTGTGGAACGAGCTACCATCTGATGTGGTAAATGTGGGCTCACTTTTAAGTTTTAAGAATAAATTAGATAGATACATTGATGGGAGAGGTCTGGAGGGTATTGGACTGGGTGCAGGTCAATGGGACTAGCGGAATAATATTTCAGCACAGACTAGAAGGGCCGAATGGCCTGTTTTCTGTGCTGTAGTGTTCTATGGTTCTGTGAATCCAGACTGACACAGGGCAAAATGAGATAGAGGGAGAGAGAGCTGCAAATCCAGACTAATACAGGAGAAACAGAGAGAGAGAGAGCGGGAGAGAAAGGGAGAGAAAGGTGTGAATCCAGACTGACACAGGAAAAACAGAGAGAGGGAGAGAGAGAGAGTTGTGAATCCAGATTGACACAGGACAAACAGAGAGAGAGAGAAAGCTGTGAATCCAGACTGACACAGGAAAAAAAAGAGAAAGGAGGGAGAGACAGCTGAGAATCCAGACTGACACAGGACACACAGTGAGGAGAGAGAGAGAGAGCTGTGAATCCAGACTGACACAGGACACACAGAGAGAGAGAGAGAGCTGTGAATCCAGACTGACACAGGACACACAGAGAGAGAGAGAGAGCTGTGAATCCAGACTGGCACAGGACTAACAGAGAGAGTGAGAGCTGTGAATCCAGACTGACACAGGACACACAGGGAGAGAGAGAGAGAGCTGTGAATCCAGACTGACACAGGACACACAGGGAGAGAGAGAGAGCTGTGAATCCAGACTGACACAGGACACACAGAGAGAGAGAGAGAGCTGTGAATCCAGACTGGCACAGGACTAACAGAGAGAGTGAGAGCTGTGAATCCAGACTGAAACAGCACTAACAGAGAGAGAGCTGTGAATCCAGACTGAAACAGCACGAACAGAGAGAGAGAGAGAGCTGTGAATCCAGACTGAAACAGGACTAACAGAGAGAGAGAGGGAGCTGTGAATCCAGACTGAAACAGGACTAACTGAGAGAGCGAGAGCTGTGAATCCAGACTGACACAGGGCAGAGAGACAGAGAGAGAGAGAGGGGGGGGAGGGTGAGAGAGAGAGTGAATCAGAGAGTGAGAGAGAGAGAGAGAGAGAGGGAGAGAGAGTTGTGAATCCAGACTGACACAGCAGAAACAAAGAGAGGGAGAGAGAGCTATGAATCCAGACTGAAACAGGACTAACAGAGAGAGGGAGAGATAGCTGTGAATCCAGACTGACACAGGATAAACAAAGAGAGGGAGAGAGAGCTGTGAATCTAGACTGACACAGGATAGACAAAGAGATGAGAAAGAGCTATGAATCCAGACTAAAACAGGACTAACAGAAAGAAAGAGAGAGAGAGAAAGAGCTATGAATCCAGATTGAAACAGGACTAACAGAGAGAGAGAGAGAGCTGTGAATCCAGACTGAAACAGCACTAACAGAGAGCTGTGAATCCAGACTGAAACAGGACCAACAGAGAGGGAGAGCTGTGAATCCAGACTGAAACAGGACTAACAGAGAGAGTGAGAGCTGTGAATCCAGACTGAAACAGGACCAACAGAGAGGGAGAGCTGTGAATCCAGACTGAACCAGGACTAACAGAGAGAGTGAGAGCTGTGAATCCAGACTGAAACAGCACTAACAGAGAGAGAGCTGTGAATCCAGACTGAAACAGCACGAACAGAGAGAGAGAGAGAGCTGTGAATCCAGACTGAAACAGGACTAACAGAGAGAGAGGGAGCTGTGAATCCAGACTGAAACAGGACTAACTGAGAGAGCGAGAGAGCTGTGAATCCAGACTGACACAGGGCAGAGAGACAGAGAGAGAGAGAGAGGGGGGAGGGTGAGAGAGAGAGTGAATCAGAGAGTGAGAGAGAGAGAGAGAGAGAGGGAGAGAGAGTTGTGAATCCAGACTGAAACAGCAGAAACAAAGAGAGGGAGAGAGAGCTATGAATCCAGACTGAAACAGGACTAACAGAGAGAGGGAGAGAGAGCTGTGAATCCAGACTGACACAGGATAAACAAAGAGAGGGAGAGAGAGCTGTGAATCCAGACTGACACAGGATAAACAAAGAGAGGGAGAGAGAGCTGTGAATCCAGACTGACACAGGATAGACAAAGAGATGAGAAAGAGCTATGAATCCAGACTGAAACAGGACTAACAGAAAGAAAGAGAGAGAGAGAAAGAGCTATGAATCCAGATTGAAACAGGACTAACAGAGAGAGAGAGAGAGCTGTGAATCCAGACTGAAACAGCACTAACAGAGAGCTGTGAATCCAGACTGAAACAGGACCAACAGAGAGGGAGAGCTGTGAATCCAGACTGAAACAGGACTAACAGAGAGAGTGAGAGCTGTGAATCCAGACTGAAACAGGACCAACAGAGAGGGAGAGCTGTGAATCCAGACTGAAACAGGACTAACAGAGAGAGTGAGAGCTGTGAATCCAGACTGAAACAGCAAAAACAGAGAGAGAGCTGTGAATCCAGACTGAAACAGCACGAACAGAGAGAGAGAGAGAGAGCTGTGAATCCAGACTGAAACAGGACTAACAGAGAGAGAGAGGGAGCTGTGAATCCAGACTGAAACAGGACTAACTGAGAGAGCGAGAGAGCTGTGAATCCAGACTGACACAGGGCAGAGAGACAGAGAGAGAGAGAGAGGGGGGAGGGTGAGAGAGAGAGTGAATCAGAGAGTGAGAGAGAGAGAGAGAGAGAGAGAGAGGGAGAGAGAGTTGTGAATCCAGACTGAAACAGCAGAAACAAAGAGAGGGAGAAAGAGCTATGAATCCAGACTGAAACAGGACTAACAGAGAGAGGGGGAGAGCTGTGAATCCAGACTGAAACAGGACTAACAGAGAGAGGGAGAGAGAGCTGTGAATCCAGACTGACACAGGATAAACAAAGAGAGGGAGAGAGAGCTGTGAATCCAGACTGACACAGGATAGACAAAGAGATGAGAAAGAGCTATGAATCCAGACTGAAACAGGACTAACAGAAAGAAAGAGAGAGAAATAGCTATGAATCCAGATTGAAACAGGACTAACAGAGAGAGAGAGAGCTGTGAATCCAGACTGAAACAGCACTAACAGATAGGGAGCTGTGAATCCAGACTGAAACAGGACCAACAGAGAGGGAGAGCTGTGAATCCAGACTGAAACAGGACTAACAGAGAGAGAGAGGGAGCTGTGAATCCAGACTGAAACAGGACTGACAGAGAGAGATAGAGCTGTGAATCTAGACTGAAACAGGACTAAGAGAGAGAGAGAGCTGTGAATCCAGACTGAAAAAGCACTAACAGAGAAAGAGAGAGAGAGAGAGCTGTGAATCCAGACTGAAACAGGACCAACAGAGAGAGGGAGAGAGCTGTGAATCCAGACTGAAACAGGACTAACAGAGAGAGAGAGAGCTGTGAATCCAGACTGAAACAGGACTAACAGAGAGAGAGAGAGAGAGGGAGAGAGAGCTGTGAATCCAGACTGACACAGGATAAACAAAGAGAGGGAGAGAGAGCTATGAATCCAGACTGAAACAGGACAGAGAGAGAGAGCTGTGAATCCAGATTGAAACAGGACAGAGAGAGAGAGAGCTGTGAATCCAGACTGACACAGGATAAACAAAGAGAGAGAGAGAGAGCTGTGAATCCAGAATGAAACAGAACTAACAGAGAGAGAGAGAGAGAGCTGTGAATCCAGACTGACACAGGATAAACAAAGAGGGAGAGAGAGAGAGAGAGAGCTATGAATCCAGACTGAAACAGGACTAACAGAAAGAGAGAGAGAGCTGTGAATCCAGACCGATACTGGAGAAAAAGAGAGACAGAGCTGTGAATCCGGAATGACACAGGACAGGGAGAGAGAGGCAGAGGGAGAGAGAGAAAGCTGTGAATCCAGAATGACACAGGAAAGGGAGAGAGTGGGAGAGAGAGAGCTGAGAATCCAGACTGACACAGGACTAACAGCGAGAGGGAGAGAGAGCTATGAATCCAGACTGAAACAGGACACACAGAGAGAGAGGGAGAGGGAGGGAGAGAGAGCTGTGAATCCAGACTGACACAAGACAAACAGGGAGAGGGAGGGAGAGAGAGTTGTGAATCCAGACTGAAACAGGACTAACTGAGAGAGCGAGAGAGCTGTGAATCCAGACTGACACAGGGCAGAGAGACAGAGAGAGAGAGGGGGGGGGAGGGTGAGAGAGAGAGTGAATCAGAGAGTGAGAGAGAGAGAGAGAGTGAATCAGAGAGAGAGAGAGAGGGAGAGAGAGAGAGAGATACAGAAAGAGAGGGAGAGCTGTGAATCCAAACTGACACAGGAAAAAAAGAGACAGAGAGCGAGGGACTGAGAGCTGTGAATCCAGACCGATACTGGAGAAAAAGAGAGACAGAGCTGTGAATCCGGAATGACACAGGACAGGGAGAGAGAGGTAGAGGGAGAGAGAGAGAGCTGTGAATCCAGAATGACACAGGATAAACAGAGAGAGAAAGAGAGAGCGGGAGAGAGAGGTGGGGGGGAGAGAGAGATACAGAAAGAGAAAGAGAGCTGTGAATCCAAACTGACACAGGAAAAAAAGAGAAAGAGAGCGAGGGACTGAGAGCTGTGAATCCAGACCGATACTGGAGAAGAAGAGAGACAGAGCTGTGAATCCGGAATGAGACAGGACAGGGAGAGAGAGGTAGAGGGAGAGAGAGAGAGCTGTGAATCCAGAATGACACAGGATAAACAGAGAGAGAAAGAGACAGCAGGAGAGAGAGGGGGGGGAGAGAGAGATACAGAAAGAGAAAGAGAGCTGTGAATCCAAACTGACACAGGAAAAAAAGAGAAAGAGAGCGAGGGACTGAGAGCTGTGAATCCAGACCGATACTGGAGAAGAAGAGAGACAGAGCTGTGAATCCGGAATGAGACAGGACAGGGAGAGAGAGGTAGAGGGAGAGAGAGAGAGCTGTGAATCCCGAATGACACAGGATAAACAGAGAGAGAGAGAGAGAGAAAGCTGTGAATCCAGAATGACACAGGATAAACAGAGAGAGAGAGAGAGAGAGCTGAGAATCCAGACTGACACAGGACACAGAGAGAGAGAGAGGGAGAGAGAGAGAGAGAGAAAGCTGTGAATCCAGACTGACACAGAACAAAGAGAGAGAGGGAGAGAGAGAGCTGAGAATCCAGACTGACACAGGACACACAGAGAGAGAGAGAGAGAGAGAGAGAGAGAGAGGAGGAGGGAGGGAGAGAGAGCTGAGAATCCAGACTGACACAGGACACAGAGAGAGGGAGAGAGAGAGCTGAGAATCCAGAATGTCACAGGACACAGAGAGAGAGAGAGAGAGAGAGAGAGAGCTGTGAATCAAGACTGACACAGGACTGACAGAGAGAGAGAGGGAGAGGGAGGGAGAGAGAGCTGAGAATCCAGACTGACACAGAAAAAAGAGAGAGAGAGGGGGAGGGGGAGGGAGAGAGCTGAGAATCCAGACTGAAACAGGACACACAGGGAGACAGAGAGGGAGAGAGAGAGAGAGAGATCTCTCAAGTATTGAGTATAGGAGTTGGGATGTTATGGTGAGGTTGTATAAGACATTGGTGAGGCCAACTTTGGAGTATTGTGTGCAGTTCTGGTCGCCTAACTACAGGAAGGATATCAGGAAGATTGAGAGAGTGCAGAGAAGATTTACCAGGATGTTGCCAGGTCTTAAGGAGTTGAGTTACAGGGAAAGATTAAACAGGTTAGGACTTTATTCCTTGGAGCGTAGAAGAATGAGGGGAGATATGATAGGTTTACACAATTATGAGGGGTATAGACAGAGTAAATGCGAGTAGGCTCTTTAAATTTAGATTAGGAGAAATAGACACGAGAGGACATGGCTTTAGGGTGAAAGAGGAAAGGTTTAGGGGGAACATTAGGGGGAACTTCTTCACTCAGAGAGTGGTGAGAGTGTGGAACGAGCTACCATCTGATGTGGTAAATGTGGGCTCACTCAAGTTTTAAGAATAAATTAGATAGATACATTGATGGGAGAGGTCTGGAGGGTTATGGACTGGGTGCAGGTCAATGGGACGAGCAGAATAATATTTCAGCACAAACTAGAAGGGCCGAATGGCCTGTTTTCTGTGCTGTAGTGTTCTATGGTTCTGTGAATCCAGACTGACACAGGGCAAAATGAGAGAGAGGGAGAGAGAGCTGCAAATCCAGACTAATACAGGAGAAACAGAGAGAGACAGAGCGGGAGAGAAAGGGAGAGAAAGCTGTGAATCCAGACTGAAACAGGACACACAGGGAGAGAGAGAGAGCTGTGAATCCAGACTGACACAGGACACACAGGGAGAGAGAGAGAGCTGTGAATCCAGACTGAAACAGGACTAACAGAGAGAGGGAGAGATCTGTGAATCCAGACTGAAACAGGATTAACAGAGAGAGCGACAGAGTTGTGAATCCAGACTGAAATAGGACTGACAGAGAGAGAGAGAGAGAGAGAGAGCTGTGAATCCAGACTGAATTGGACTAACAGAGAGAGGGAGAGAGCTGTGAATCCAGACTGAAACAGGACTAACAGAGAGAGGGATAGAGTTGAGAATCCAGACTGAAACAGGACTGACAGAGAGAGAGAGAGAGAGAGAGAGAGAGAGAGAGAGGGAGAGAGAGCTGTGAATCCAGACTGAAACAGGACTAACAGAGAGAGCGAGAGAGATGTGAATCCAGACTGAAACAGGACTAACAGACAGAGGGAGAGGGAGGGAGAGAGAGTTGTGAATCCAGACTGAAACAGGACTGACAGAGAGAGAGAGAGAGAGCTGTGAATCCAGACTGAAACAGGACTAACAGAGAGAAAGAGAGAGCTGTGAATCCAGACTGACAAAGGGCAGAGAGAGACAGAGAGAGAGAGAGGGGGAGGGTGAGAGAGAGAGTGAATCGGAGAGGGAGAGAGAGAGAGAGTGAATCAGACAGGGAGAGAGAGAGAGCTGTGAATCCAGACTGACACAGCACAAACAAAGAGAGGGAGAGAGAGCTATGAATCCAGACTGACAAAGATCAGAGAGAGAGAGGGGGGAGAGAGAGAGAGAGGGGGGGCGAGACAGAGCTGTGAATCCAGACTGACACAGGGCAGAGAGAGAGAGATAGAGAGGGGGGAGGGAGAGAGAGAGATAGAGAGAGTGAATCAGAGAGGGAGAGAGGGCGAGAGAGCTGTGAATCCAGACTGACACAGGATAAACAGAAAGAGAGAGAGAGAGCTGTGAATCCAGACTGACACAGGATAAACAGAAAGAGAGAGAGAGAGCTATGAATCCAGACTGAAACAGGACTAACAGAAAGAGAGAGAGAGCTATGAATCCAGACTGAAACAGGACTAACAGAAAGAGAGAGAGAGCTGTGAATCCAGACTGACACAGGATAAAGAGGGAGAGAGAGAGAGAGAGAGCTATGAATCCAGACTGAAACAGGACTAACAGAAAGAGAGAGAGAGCTATGAATCCAGACTGAAACAGGACTAACAGAAAGAGAGAGAGAGAGCTGTGAATCCAGACTGAAACAGGACTAACAGAAAGAGAGAGAGAGAGAGAGCTGTGAATCCAGACTGACAAAGGTCAAACAGAGAGAGAGAAAGAGAGAGCGGGAGAGCTAGGAATCCAGACTGAAACAGGATAAACAGAGAGAGAAAGAGAGAGCGGGAGAGAGGGAGAGGGGGAGAGAGAGATACAGAAAGAGAAAGAGAGCTGTGAATCCAAACTGACACAGGAAAAAAAGAGACAGAGAGCGAGGGACTGAGAGCTGTGAATCCAGACCGATACTGGAGAAGAAGAGAGACAGAGCTGTGAGTCCGGAATGAGACAGGACAGGGAGAGAGAGGTAGAGGGAGAGAGAGAGAGAGCTGTGAATCCCGAATGACACAGGATAAACAGAGAGAGAGAGAGAGAGAGAGAGAGAAAGCTGTGAATCCAGAATGACACAGGATAAACAGAGAGAGAGAGAGAGAGAGAGAGAGCTGAGAATCCAGAATGTCACAGGACACAGAGAGAGAGAGAGAGAGAGAGAGAGAGCTGTGAATCAAGACTGACACAGGACTGACAGAGAGAGAGAGAGGGATAGGGAGGGAGAGAGAGCTGAGAATCCAGACTGACACAGAACAAAGAGAGGGGGAGGGGGAGGGAGAGAGCTGAGAATCCAGACTGAAACAGGACACACAGGGAGACAGAGAGGGAGAGAGAGAGAGATCTCTCAAGTATTGAGTATAGGAGTTGGGATGTTATGGTGAGGTTGTATAAGACATTGGTGAGGCCAAGTTTGGAGTATTGTGTGCAGTTCTGGTCGCCTAACTACAGGAAGGATATCAGTAAGATTGAGGGAGTGCAGAGAAGATTTACCAGGATGTTGCCAGGTCTTAAGGAGTTGAGTTACAGGGAAAGATTAAACAGGTTAGGACTTTATTCCTCGGAGCGTAGAAGAATGAGGGGAGATATGATAGGTTTACACAATTATGAGGGGTATAGACAGAGTAAATGCGAGTAGGCTCTTTAAATTTAGATTAGGAGAAATAAACACGAGAGGACATGGCTTTAGGGTGAAAGAGGAAAGGTTTAGGGGGAACATTAGGGGGAACTTCTTCACTCAGAGAGTGGTGAGAGTGTGGAACGAGCTACCATCTGATGTGGTAAATGTGGGCTCACTCAAGTTTTAAGAATAAATTAGATAGATACATTGATCGGAGAGGTCTGGAGGGTTATGGACTGGGTGCAGGTCAATGGGACGAGCAGAATAATATTTCAGCACAGACTAGAAGGGCCGAATGGCCTGTTTTCTGTGCTGTAGTGTTCTATGGTTCTGTGAATCCAGACTGACACAGGGCAAAATGAGAGAGAGGGAGAGAGAGCTGCAAATCCAGACTAATACAGGAGAAACAGAGAGAGACAGAGCGGGAGAGAAAGGGAGAGAGAGCTGTGAATCCAGACTGACACAGGACAAACAGGGAGGGAGAGAGAGAGAGCTGTTAATTCAGACTGAAACAGGACTAGCAAAGAGAAGGAGAGAGCTGTGAATCCAGACTGAAACAGGATTAACAGAGAGAGCGACACAGTTGTGAATCCAGACTGAAATAGGACTGACAGAGAGAGAGAGAGAGAGAGCTGTGAATCCAGACTGAATTGGACTAACAGAGAGAGGGAGAGAGCTGTGAATCCAGACTGAAACAGGACTAACAGAGAGAGCGAGAGAGTTGTGAATCTAGACTGAAATAGGTCTGACAGAGAGAGAGAGAGAAAGAGCTGTGAATCCAGACTGAAACAGAACTAACAGAGAGAGGGATAGAGTTGAGAATCCAGACTGAAATAGGACTGACAGAGAGAGAGAGAGAGAGAGAGAGCTGTGAATCCAGACTGAAAAAGGACTAAGAGAGAGAGCTGTGAATCCAGACTGAAACAGGACTAACAGAGAGAGAGAGAGAGTTGTGAATCCAGACTGAGACAGGACTAACAGAGAGAGAGAGAGAGAGAGAGAGAGCTGTGAATCCAGACTGAAACAGGACCAACAGAGAGAGGGAGAGAGTTGTGAATCCAGACTGAGACAGGACTAACAGAGAGAGAGAGAGAGGGAGAGCTGTGAATCCAGACTGAAACAGGACTAAGAGAGAGAGAGAGAGAGAGGGAGAGCTGTGAATCCAGACTGAAACAGGACTGACAGAGAGAGAGAGAGAGAGGGAGAGCTGTGAATCCAGACTGAAACAGGACTAAGAGAGAGAGAGAGAGAGAGTTGTGAATCCAGACTGACACAGGACACACAAAGAGAGACAGAGCGCTGTGAAAACAGACTGAAACAGGACAGAGAAAGAGAGACAGAGCCAGTCTGAAGACCGAGACCCGGTCTCCGTCCAGTCTGAAGACCCAGAAATTGCCCGAATGATGGACATTCTTGAAACACAACACGGGGTGGCAGTCACATCGAAAACTGTTGGGTGTCCAACTCTCGCCCCATCCTTTACTAATCTGCTCCGTGTACACTAACACTTCCTGTCCTCTGTCCATCCTTCACTAGCCTTCTCTCCGGCTCACTGATCCTCACTCCCAACCGAGGGACTGCCCGCTCCCCAGAACCCTCCCTGCGCGGTGCGGTGAGTTCCGTGTCTGGCCTCCTCCTGTGGCAGTGCAGCTCACCTGGGTAAGGGCAGGATCACCTTCCGCATCCCCGGCTCCTCCGCTTCAGCCCCCAAAGCAGCTGCAGGGAAATCGAGAGAAAACAAAGGTGGTTACGATCCCCCGACTGAGCGACTGCACCCCTTCAGCAGGTTCCCCGCTAAACGCTCGCCCTCCAATCGCTCCACGCTGGGAGTTCAGCCTAATCACCCTTGCCTGGAGCGGCCTGCTCAGGCCAGACTCTGCCACACCGCTGCAGGTCTGGAGTCACACGTTGGCCAGGCCGGAGGAGGTCTCCTTCCCGGAACAGGATTTAGCGGAGTGCATTTCCTCGAATGTATGAGGGGGCCTCGGTAGGGGGTGAACGTGCGCAGGATGTGGGGAGACCAGAGGCTGGGTGGGGTGGGGGGGGGGGGGTGCAAGGAGAGGGTTTGAAAAGAAGCCACAGGGGACAGGAGAGGCATTTCTCTCCCCAAGGGTCACCAGGCGGGGCCAACTCTCTTCGCCGAGAGAGCGAGCCGCGGAGACTCGGCCCTGGGGTCAACCAAAATCAGACGCAGACGAGATAAAACCCTCCTCCCTGCGCCCTCACATGGGCAGACTAGGCTTTTAGCTTTACAACTATCGTAGATCTTCTCGCGCTCACCGTTACCGAGGCGAGTTTTACTATCCCAGCTTTTACGCACTGGATTGAAGTCCCACCAGCGGAGCAAGCTCACCCAGAGAGAAGTGCGGCTCTCTCATCACTGCCTACAGAACCTCGGTGAAGTATCAGTGGGGAGTCACCTCCTGTTCTTGTCCTGATAGTCTCACAGGAACTTGGTCATTTTTCCTTTGTAATCTAATTGCATTGAAATCTCAGATCTTCAATACATCCTTAGTCTTTGATACAGCAGTGGATGATCCAGCTGTGACAGTGTTCCCTGGAGATAAACATCATTTCTCTCCAGAAGCTTCAGTACAGAGTCCTTTGGAGGAACAGGTTCCTCTGAACAGCTGCTCCCTATCCGCCCTGTCCATGCCCCTCATCATCTCGTCCACCTCGATCGGGTCGCCCCTCAGTCTTCTCTGCTCCGACGGAATCAACCCAAGTCTATCCAACCTCTCTTCATAACTTAAATGCTTCATCCCAGGCACCATCCTGGTGAATCTCCTCTGCACCCCCTCCAGCGCAATCACATCCTTCCTATAATGTGGCGACCAGAACCGCACACAGTGCTCCAGCTGTGGCCTGACTAAGTCTACAGACAACCCCAACATCACCTCAACGAAAACACAAATAGCTGGAAAAACTCAGCAGGTCTGGCAGCATCGGCGGAGGACAGCACAGTTGACATTTCGAGTCCTCATGAACCCTGCAAAAGAACTGAAGTCATGAGGACTCGAAACGTCAACTGTGCTGTCCTCCGCCGATCCTGCCAGACCTGCTGAG
Organism: Carcharodon carcharias; assembly: GCF_017639515.1. Classification (NCBI taxonomy): domain Eukaryota; kingdom Metazoa; phylum Chordata; class Chondrichthyes; order Lamniformes; family Lamnidae; genus Carcharodon; species Carcharodon carcharias. The sequence goes on along the minus strand of NW_024470648.1, from coordinate 443,592 downwards.
TTTTTCAAGCTATTTCTGTTGTGGTTTTGGATTTCCAGCTTAAGCAGTTTCTTGTTCTTGTTTTTATCTAACATGACCACCCAATTTTTCCCACCAATGTCACATATATTTAAATGTATTTCCATCCATTGTATTATCTCTACCTTTTAGACTTTTTCACACCACCCCACCCCGACTAGGTCTATCTGTACCTTCACCCCACCCCCACTAGGGCTATCTGTACCTTCACCCCCACCCCACCCCCACTAGGGCTATCTGTACCTTCACCCCACCCCCACTAGGGCTATCTGTACCTTCACCCCCACACCATCCCCACTAGGGCTATCTGTACCTTCACCCCACCCCACCCCCACTAGGTCTATCTGTACCTTCACCCCCACCCCACCCCCACTAGGGCTATCTGTACCTTCACCCCACCCCCACTAGGGCTATCTGTACCTTCACCCCCACACCATCCCCACTAGGGCTATCTGTACCTTCACCCCACCCCACCCCCACTAGGTCTATCTGTACCTTCACCCCCACCTCACCCCCACTAGGTCTATCTGTACCTTCACCCTCACCCCACCCCCACTAGGTCTATCTGTACCTTCACCCCCACCCCACCCCCACTAGGTCTATCTGTACCTTCACCCCACCCCACCCCCACTAGGGATATCTGTACCTTCACCCCCACCCTACCCCCACTAGGGCTATCTGTACCTTCCCCCCACCCCGCCCCCACTAGGTCTATCTGTACTTTCCCCCCACCCCACCCCCACCGGGGCTATCTGTACCTTCACCCCCAAGCCATCCCCACTAGGTCTATCTGTACCTTCACCCCCACCCCATCCCCACTAGGGCTATCTGTACCTTCACCACCCCCCAACCCACTAGGGCTATCTGTACCTTCACCCCCACCCCACCCCCACTAGGGCTATCTGTACCTTCACCCCCACCCCACCCCCACTAGGGCTATCTGTACCTTCACCCCACCCCCACTAGGGCTATCTGTACCTTCACCCCACCCCCACTAGGGCTATCTGTACCTTCACCCCACCCCCACTAGGGCTATCTGTACCTTCACCCCACCCCCACTAGGGCTATCTGTACCTTCCCCCCACCCCGCCCCCACTAGGGCTATCTGTACCTTCCCCCCACCCCGCCCCCACTAGGGCTATCTGTACCTTCACCCCCACCCCACCCCCACTAGGGCTATCTGTACCTTCACCCCTCCCCCGCTAGGGCTATCTGTACCTTCCCCCCACCCCGCCCCCACTAGGTCTATCTGTACCTTCCCCCCCACCCCACCCCCACCGGGGCTATCTGTACCTTCACCCCCAAGCCATCCCCACTAGGTCTATCTGTACCTTCACCCCCACCCCACCCCCACTAGGGCTATCTGTTCCTTCACCCCACCCCACCCCCACTAGGGCTATCTGTACCTTCACCCCACCCCAACCCACTAGGGCTATCTGTACCTTCACCCCCACCCCACCCCCACTAGGGCTATCTGTACCTTCACCCCCACCCCAGCCCCACTAGGTCTATCTGTACCTTCACCCCACCCCCACCCCCACTAGGGCTATCTGTACCTTCACCCCACTCCCACCCCCACTAGGTCTATCTGTACCTTCACCCCCACCCCCACTAGGGCTATCTGTACCTTCACCCCACCCCAGCCCACCCCCATTAGGTCTATCTGTACCTTCACCCCCACCCCCACTAGGTCTATCTGTACCTTCACCCCACCCCCACCCCCACTAGGGCTACCTGTACCTTCACCCCCACCCCCACTAGGGCTATCTGTACCTTCACCCCACCCCCACTAGGGCTATCTGTACCTTCACCCCACCCCACCCCCACTAGGGCTATCTGTACCTTCCCCCCACCCCGCCCCCACTAGGGCTATCTGTACCTTCCCCCCACCCCGCCCCCACTAGGTCTATCTGTACCTTCCCCCCCACCCCACCCCCACCGGGGCTATCTGTACCTTCACCCCCAAGCCATCCCCACTAGGTCTATCTGTACCTTCACCCCACCCCACCCCCACTAGGGCTATCTGTACCTTCACCCCACCCCAACCCACTAGGGCTATCTGTACCTTCACCCCACCCCACCCCCACTAGGGCTATCTGTACCTTCACCCCACCCCCACTAGGGCTATCTGTACCTTCACCCCACCCCCACTAGGGCTACCTGTACCTTCACCCCACCCCACCCCCACTAGGGCTACCTGTACCTTCACCCCACCCCCCACCCCCACTAGGGCTATCTGTACCTTCACCCCACCCCCACTAGGGCTCTCTGTACCTTCACCCCCACCCCACCCCCACTAGGGCTATCTGTACCTTCACCCCCACCCCCACCCCCACTAGGGCTATCTGTACCTTCACCTCACACCACCCCCACTAGGTCTATCTGTACCTTCGCCCCACCCCCACTAGGGCTATCTGTACCTTCACCCCCACCCCACCCCCACTAGGGTTATCTGTACCTTCACCACACACCCACCCCCACTAGGGCTATCTGTACCTTCACCCCACCCCCACTAGGGCTATCTGTACCTTCACCCCACCCCCACTAGGTCTATCTGTACCTTCACCCCACCCCCACTCGGGCGATCTGTACCTTGCTCCCCACCCCCACTAGGTCTATCTGTACCTTGCTTGTCCTGCTTTCTACCCTTAATTAGCACATTCCTTAGATAATATCACTATCTTCAACACCTCTTTGCCCTTTTGTCTGTGACATCTTTTGGTTATCTCCACCTATCACTGGCCCTCTATCCAGCTCTACCTGTCCCCCACCCCTTAAACCAGCTTATATTTAACTATCATCTATTTTTACTTGGTTCTGTTGAAGAGTCATATGGACTCGAAACGTTAACTGTGTCCCTCCCCACAGATGCTGTCAGACCTGCTGAGCTTTTCCAGGTATTTTTCTTTTTGTTTTGGATTTCCAGCATCCGCAGTATTTTTTCTGCTTTTTATGACCTCCCCACTATTCTGTAGGTAAGGCAGGTTAAGCCGGAAAACCCGGCGACTGGACTTCGGGGCAACGTGACGTCCGGGACACCTTCCTCTCGCTGCAGGCCGAGCGCCCGTCGGCTTGAGCGAGCGCGAGGCCCCACGAGCGATCGTCAATCGGCTGGCAGTGTTCATTCGTAGCTCGCTCAGCATTGTTCAGCCAGTGCTGTCCGGCGGTGGCATGGCGCCCAACCTCTGGGAGTTTCGCCAGCGCCGGCCGAGAAACCGGACGGGCTTAAAATCGTGGAAAGCTTGGGGCGCAGAGAGAGAGGCCGCTCAGCCCGTCGGGTCCACCGCCGGACGGGTTAAAAACAAACCGAGCTCCGTGGCCCAGTCCCGCTTTCTGGCCTTAGGCCCATGCAGGTCACGTCCCCGCAGGCGCATGTCCAGGCACCTTCGTGAATGGGTGGAGCGTTTCTGCCTCTCCCACCCTTCCGGGCAGTGACTTCCAGACCTAGGCAGCCCATCTGGGCGAAAGAACTATTTCCTGACCTCCCCTCCCATCACTGTCAGGCTGTGCCCCCTGGTCGCTAAGTAAGCCGGCCCCTTCCCATCCACTCTGTCCTCGACCCCTCACCCAGTGTGTACATCTCAGTCAAATCTCCAATCCTCTGGAGACACACCTAGATCCGGGGAGGATCGGAAAAGGATGGCCAGGCCCTCCGCTAGTTCCTGCCCCGGTTTCTTGACGTAGACTGGGGACACATTTCAACTGCCCCCCGGCGATTTATCCACTCTCAAGGGAGCGAGTCCCCTTCATACTTCCGGTCACCCCTACGCTTAACACGTCCAACACGTGGCATCCCACCTCACTCCTCCTCCTCAACTACAACGTCTGCATCTTCGCACTCCTCCTCAACGACAACGTCTGCATCTTCGCACTCCTCCTCAACTACAACGTCTGCATCTTCGCACTCCTCCTCAACGACAACGTCTGCATCTTCGCACTCCTCCTCAACTACAACGTCTGCATCTTCGCACTCCTCCTCAACTACAACGTCTGCATCTTCGCACTCCTCCTCAACTACAACGTCTGCATCTTCGCACTCCTCCTCCTCAACTAAAACGTCTGCATCTTCAAACTGCTCCTCCTCAACTACGTCTGCATCTTCGCACTCCTCCTCCTCAACTACAACGCCTGCACCTTCACACTCCTCCTCCTCAACTACAACGTCTGCATCTTCACACTCCTCCTACTCCTCAACTACAACGTCTGCATCTTCGCATTCCTCAACTACAACGTACTGCATCTTCACACACCTCCTCCTGCTCAACTACAACGTCTGCATCGTCACACTCCTCCTCCTCCTCAATTACGTTTGCATCTTCGCACTGCTCCTCCTCAACTACAACGTCTGCATCTTCACACTCCTCAACTACAACGTCTGCATCTTCACACTCCTCATCCTCAACCACAACGTCTGCACCTTCGCCCTCCTCATCAACTACAACGTCTGCATCTTCGCCCTCCTCATCAACTACAACGTCTGCATTTTCGCCCTCCTCCTCCTCAACTACAACGTCAGCACCTTCACACTCATCCACCTCAACTACGACGTCTTCATCTTCACACTCCTCCTCAACTACAAGGTCTGCATTTCTCACTCCTCCTCAACTACAACATCTGCATCTTCACTCTACTCCTACTCCTCAACTACAACGTCTACACCTTCGCACTCATCCTCAACTACGTCTGCATCTTCACACTCCTCCTCAACTACAAAGTCTGCATCTTCGCACTGCTACTCAACTGCAATGTCTGCATCTACACACTCCTCCTCCTCCTCAACTACAATGTCTGCATCTTCACACTCCTCATCCTCCTCCTAAACTACGTCTGCATCTTTACACACATCCTCAACTACAACGTCTGCACCTTCACAATCCTCCTCCTCAACTACAATGTCTGCATCTTCACACACCTCAACTACAACGTCTGCATTTTCGCACTACTACTCAACTGCAATATCTGCATCTACACACTCGTCCTCCTCCTCAACTACAACGTCTGCATCTTCGCACTCCTCCTCCACCTCAACTACAACGTCTGCATCTTCTCGCTCCTCCTCCTCCTCAACTACATCTGCATCTTCACACTCCACCTCCTCCTCAACTACAACGTCTGCATCTTCGCACTCCTTCTCCTCAACTACAACGACGGCATCTTCACACTCCTCAACTACAACGTCTGCATCTTCACATTCCTCCTCCTCCTCAACTACGTCTGCATCTACGTACTCCTCCTCAACTACAACATCTGCATCTTCGCACTCCTCCTCAACTACAACGTCTGCATCTTCACACTCCTCATCCTCCTCCTCAACTACAACGTCTGCATCTTCACACACATCCTCAACTACAACGTCTGCATCTTCGCACTCCTCCTCAACTACAACGTCTGCATCTTCACACTCCTTCTCCTGCTCAACTACAACGTCTGCATCTTCACACTCCTCATCCTCATCAACTACAACATCTGCATCTTCACACTCCTCCTCCTCCTCAACTACAACATCTGCATCTTCGCACTCCTCCTCAACTACGTCTGCATCTTCACACTCCTCATCCTCAACTACAACGGCTGCATCTTCACACACATCCTCAACTACATCGTCTGCATCTTCGCACTCCTCCTCAACTACAACGTCTGCATCTTCACACTCCTTCTCCTGCTCAACTACAACGTCTGCATCTTCACACTCCTCATCCTCATCAACTACATCTGCATCTTCACACTCCTCCTCCTCCTCAACTACAACATCTGCATCTTCGCACTCCTCCTCAACTACGTCTGCATCTTCACACTCCTCATCCTCAACTACAACGGCTGCATCTTCACACACATCCTCAACTACAACGTCTGCATCTTCACAATACTCCTCAACTACAACATCTGCATCTTCACAGTCCTCCTCCTCAACTACAGCATCTGCATCTTCGCACTCCTCCTCAACTACGTCTGCATCTTCACACTCCTCCTCAACTACAATGTCTGCATCTTCGCACTCCTCCTCAACTACAACGTCTGCATCTACATACTCCTCCTCCTCAACTACAAAGTCTGCATCTTCACATTCCTCCTCAACTACAACGTCTGCATCTTCACACTCCTCCTCAATTACAACGTCTGCATCTTCACACTCCTCCTCAATTACAACGTCTGCATCTTCACACTCCTTCTCAACTACAACGTCTGCATCTTCACACTCCTCAATTACAATGTCTGCATCTTCACACTCCTCCTCCTCAACTACAACGACTGCATCGTCGCACTCCTCCTCTTCCTCAAAAACGTCTGCATCTTCAGACACCTCCTCCTCAACTACAACATCTGCATCTTCGCACTCCTGCTCCTCCACTACAACATTTACATCTTCGCACTCCTCCTCAACTGCAACGTCTGCATCTTCGCACTCCTCCTCCTCAACTACAACGTCTGCATCTTCACACTCCTCATTCTACTCCTCAACTATGTCTGTATCTTCACACACATCCTCAACTACATCTACATCTTCGCACTCCTCCTCCTCAACTACAACGTCTGCATCTTCACACTCCTCAACTACAACCTCTGCATCTTCACACTCCTCAACTACAACGACTGCATCTTCACAATCCTCCTCAACTAGAACGTCTGCATCTTCACAGTTCTCCTCCTCAACTACAATGTCTGCATCTTCACACTCCTCAACTACAATATTTGCATCTTCACAGTCCTCCTCCTCCTCAACTACAACGTTTGCATCTTCACACTCAACTACAACCTCTGCGTCTTCACACTCCGCAACTACAACGACTGCATCTTCACAATCCTCCTCAACTAGAACATCTGCATCTTCACACTCCTCCTCAACTACAAATTCTGCATCTTCACAGTCCTCCTCCTCAACTACAATGTCTGCACCTTCACACTCCTCAACTACAACATCTGCATCTTCACAGTCCTCCTCAACTACAGCGTCTGCATCTTCGCACTCCTCAACTACGTCTGCATCTTCGCACTCCTCCTCAACTACAACGTCTGCATCTTCGTACTCCTCAACTACAACGTCTGCATCTACATACTCCTCCTCCTCAACTACAAAGTCTGCATCTTCACATTCCTCAACTACAACGTCTGCATCTTCACACTCCTCCTCAACTACAACGTCTGTACCTTCGCACTCCTCCTCCTCAACTACAACGTCTGCATCTTCGCACTCCTCCTCCTCAACTACGTCTGCATCTTTGCACTCCTCCTCCTTCTCAAGTACAAGGTCTGCATCTTCACACTCCTCCTCAACTACAGCATTTGCATCTTCACACTCCTCCTCCTCCTAAACTACAATGTCTGCATCTTCACACTCCTCCTCCTCCTCAACAACCAAGTCTGCATCTTCGCACTCCTCCTCCTCAACTACGTCTGCATCTTCACACTCCTCCTCCTCAACTACAACTTCTGCATCTTCTCACTCCTCCTCAACTACAACGTCTGCATCTTCGCACTCCTCAACTACAATGTCTGCATCTTCGCATTCCTCCTCCTCAATTACAACGTCTGCATCTTCACACTCCTCCTCCTCAACTACAACGTCTGCATATTCGCACTCCTCAACTACAACGTCTGCATCTTCACACTCCTCAACTACAACGTCTGCATCTTCACACTCCTCAACTACAACATCTACATCATCGCACTCCTCAACTACAACATCTGCATCTTCGCACTCCTCAACTACATCTGCATCTTCGCACTCCTCAACTACAACATCTGCATCTTCGCACTCCTCCTCAACTACAACATCTGCATCTTCACACTCCTCCTCAAATACAACGTCTGCATCTTCACACTCCTTCTCAACTACAACGTCTGCATCTTCACACTCCTCCTCAATTACAATGTCTGCATCTTCACACTCCTCCTCCTCAACTACAACGACTGCATCGTCGCACTCCTCCTCTTCCTCAAAAACGTCTGCATCTTCAGACACCTCCTCTCAACTACAACATCTGCATCTTCGCACTCCTGCTCCTCCACTACAACATTTACATCTTCGCACTCCTCCTCAACTGCAACGTCTGCATCTTCGCACTCCTCCTCCTCAACTACAACGTCTGCATCTTCACACTCCTCATTCTACTCCTCAACTATGTCTGTATCTTCACACACATCCTCAACTACATCTACATCTTCGCACTCCTCCTCCTCAACTACAACGTCTGCATCTTCACACTCCTCAACTACAACCTCTGCATCTTCACACTTCTCAACTACAACGACTGCATCTTCACACTCCTCCTCCTCAACTACAACGTCTGCATCTTCACACTCCTCCTCAATTACAACGTCTGCATCTTCACACTCCTCCTCCTCAATTACAATGTCTGCATCTTCACACTCCTCCTCCTCAACTATAACGACTGCATCGTCGCACTCCTCCTCTTCCTCAAAAACGTCTGCATCTTCAGACACCTCCTCCTCAACTACAACATCTGCATCTTCGCACTCCTGCTCCTCCACTACAAGATTTACATCTTCGCACTCATCAACTACAACGTCTGCATCTTCACACTCCTCATCCTACTCCTCAACTACGTCTGCATCTTCACACACATCCTCAACTACAACATCTGCATCTATGCACTCCTCCTCTTCCTCAACTACAACGTCTGCATCTTCACACTCCTTAATTATAACCTCTGCATCTTCACACTCCTCAACTACAACGACTGCATCTTCACAATCCTCAACTACAACGCCTGCATCTTCACACTCCTCCTCAACTACAACGTCTGCATCTTCACACTCCTCCTCCTCAACTACAATGTCTGCATCTTCACACTCCTCAACTACAACGACTGCATCTTCACACTCCTCCTCAACTACAACGTCTGCATCTTCGCACTCCTCCTCAACTACAACGTCTGCATCTTCGCACTCCTCCTCAACTACAACGTCTGCATCTTCGCACTCCTCCTGCACCTGAACTACAAATCTGCATCTTCACACTCCTCCTCCTCAACTACAATGTTTGCACTTCACACTCCTCCTGCTTCTCCTCAACTACAACGTCTGAATGTTCGCAATCCTCCTCAACTACAGCATCTACATCTTCGCACTCCTCCTAAACTACGACATCTGCAGCTTCGCAGTCCTCCTCGTCAACTACAACTTCTGCATCTTCGCACTCCTCCTCCTCAACTACAACGTCTGCATCTTCGCACTCCTCCTCCTCAACTACAACGTCTGCATCTTCGCACTCCTCCTCCTCAACTACAACGTCTGCATCTTCGCACTCCTCCTCCTCAAATACGTCTGCATCTTTGCACTCCTCCTCCTCCTCAAGTACAAGGTCTGCATCTTCACACTCCTCCTCAACTACAACATCTGCATCTTCACACTCCTCCTCCTAAACTACAATGTCTGCATCTTCACACTCCTCCTCCTCTTCAACAACCAAGTCTGCATCTTCGCACTCCTCCTCCTCAACTACAACGTCTGCATCTTCACACTCCTCAGCTACAACGACTGCATCTTCACAGTCCTCCTCCTCAACTACAACGTCTGCATCTTCACACTCCTCCTCCTCAACTACGTCTGCATCTTCACACTCCTCCTCAACTACAACGTCTGCATCTTCACACTCCTCAACTACAACATCTGCATCTTCACACTCCTCCTCAACTACAACGTCTGCATCTTCGCACTCCTCCTGCACCTCAATTACAACATCTGCATCTTCACACTCCTCCTCCTCAACTACAATGTTTGCATCTTCACACTCCTCCTCCTTCTCCTCAACTACAACGTCTGAATCTTCGCAATCCTCCTCAACTACAGCATCTGCATCTTCGCACTCCTCCTCAACTACAACGTCTGCATCTTCGCACTCCTCCTCAACTACAACGTCTGCACCTTCGCACTCCTCCTCCTCAACTACAACGTCTGCATCTTCGCACTCCTCCTCCTCAACTACGTCTGCATCTTTGCACTCCTCCTCCTCCTCAAGTACAAGGTCTGCATCTTCACACTCCTCCTCAACTACAGCATTTGCATCTTCACACTCCTCCTCCTCCTAAACTACAATGTCTGCATCTTCACACTCCTCCTCCTCCTCAACAACCAAGTCTGCATCTTCGCACTCCTCCTCCTCAACTACAACGTCTGCATCCTCGCACTCCTCCTCCTCAACTACAACTTCTGCATCTTCTCACTCCTCCTCAACTACAACGTCTGCATCTTCGCACTCCTCCTCAACTACAATGTCTGCATCTTCGCATTACTCCTCCTCAATTACAACGTCTGCATCTTCACACTCCTCCTCCTCAACTACAACGTCTGCATATTCGCACTCCTCAACTACAACGTCTGCATCTTCACACTCCTCAACTACGACATCTGCATCTTCGCACTCCTCAACTACAACATCTGCATCTTCGCACTCCTCAACTACAACATCTGCATCTTCGCACTCCTCAACTACAACATCTGCATCTTCGCACTCCTCCTCAACTACAACGTCTGCATCTTCACACTCTTCCTCAAATACAACGTCTGCATCTTCACACTCCTTCTCAACTACAACGTCTGCATCTTCACACTCCTCCTCAAATACAAGGTCTGCATCTTCACACTCCTCCTCCTCAACTACAACGACTGCATCGTCGCACTCCTCCTCTTCCTCAAAAACGTCTGCATCTTCAGACACCTCCTCTCAACTACAACATCTGCATCTTCGCACTCCTGCTCCTCCACTACAACATTTACATCTTCGCACTCCTCCTCAACTGCAACGTCTGCAACTTCGCACTCCTCCTCCTCAACTACAACGTCTGCATCTTCACACTCCTCATTCTACTCCTCAACTATGTCTGTATCTTCACACACATCCTCAACTACATCTACATCTTCGCACTCCTCCTCCTCAACTACAACGTCTGCATCTTCACACTCCTCAACTACAACCTCTGCATCTTCACACTTCTCAACTACAACGACTGCATCTTCACAATCCTCCTCAACTAGAACATCTGCATCTTCACACTCCTCCTCCCCAACTACAACGTCTGCATCTTCATAGTCCTCCTCCTCAACTACAATGTCTGCATCTTCACACTCCTCAACTACAATATTTGCATCTTCACAGTCCTCCTCCTCCTCAACTACAACGTCTGCATCTTCACACTCAACTACAACCTCTGCATCTTCACACTCCGCAACTACAACGACTGCATCTTCACAATCCTCCTCAACTAGAACATCTGCATCTTCACACTCCTCCTCCTCAACTACAAATTCTGCATCTTCACAGTCCTCCTCCTCAACTACAATGTCTGCACCTTCACACTCCTCAACTACAACATCTGCATCTTCACAGTCCTCCTCCTCAACTACAGCGTCTGCATCTTCGCACTCCTCCTCAACTACAACGTCTGCATCTTCGTACTCCGCAACTACAACGTCTGCATCTACATACTCCTCCTCTTCAACTACAAAGTCTGCATCTTCACATTCCTCCTCAACTACAACGTCTGCATCTTCACACTCCTCCTCAATTACAACGTCTGCATCTTCACACTCCTCCTCCTCAACTACAATGTCTGCATCTTCACACTCCTCCTCAATTACAACGTCTGCATCTTCACACTCCTCCTCCTCAATTACAACGTCTGCATCTTCGCACTCCTCCTCCTCAACTACGTCTGCATCTTTGCACTCCTCCTCCTCCTCAAGTACAAGGTCTGCATCTTCACACTCCTCCTCAACTACAGCATTTGCATCTTCACACTCCTCCTCCTCCTAAACTACAATGTCTGCATCTTCACACTCCTCCTCCTCCTCAACAACCAAGTCTGCATCTTCGCACTCCTCCTCCTCAACTACAACGTCTGCATCCTCGCACTCCTCCTCCTCAACTACAACTTCTGCATCTTCTCACTCCTCCTCAACTACAACGTCTGCATCTTCGCACTCCTCCTCAACTACAATGTCTGCATCTTCGCATTACTCCTCCTCAATTACAACGTCTGCATCTTCACACTCCTCCTCCTCAACTACAACGTCTGCATATTCGCACTCCTCAACTACAACGTCTGCATCTTCACACTCCTCAACTACGACATCTGCATCTTCGCACTCCTCAACTACAACATCTGCATCTTCGCACTCCTCAACTACAACATCTGCATCTTCGCACTCCTCAACTACAACATCTGCATCTTCGCACTCCTCCTCAACTACAACGTCTGCATCTTCACACTCTTCCTCAAATACAACGTCTGCATCTTCACACTCCTTCTCAACTACAACGTCTGCATCTTCACACTCCTCCTCAATTACAATGTCTGCATCTTCACACTCCTCCTCCTCAACTACAACGACTGCATCGTCGCACTCCTCCTCTTCCTCAAAAACGTCTGCATCTTCAGACACCTCCTCTCAACTACAACATCTGCATCTTCGCACTCCTGCTCCTCCACTACAACATTTACATCTTCGCACTCCTCCTCAACTGCAACGTCTGCAACTTCGCACTCCTCCTCCTCAACTACAACGTCTGCATCTTCACACTCCTCATTCTACTCCTCAACTATGTCTGTATCTTCACACACATCCTCAACTACATCTACATCTTCGCACTCCTCCTCCTCAACTACAACGTCTGCATCTTCACACTTCTCAACTACAACGACTGCATCTTCACAATCCTCCTCAACTAGAACATCTGCATCTTCACACTCCTCCTCCCCAACTACAACGTCTGCATCTTCATAGTCCTCCTCCTCAACTACAATGTCTGCATCTTCACACTCCTCAACTACAATATTTGCATCTTCACAGTCCTCCTCCTCCTCAACTACAACGTCTGCATCTTCACACTCAACTACAACCTCTGCATCTTCACACTCCGCAACTACAACGACTGCATCTTCACAATCCTCCTCAACTAGAACATCTGCATCTTCACACTCCTCCTCCTCAACTACAAATTCTGCATCTTCACAGTCCTCCTCCTCAACTACAATGTCTGCACCTTCACAGTCCTCAACTACAACATCTGCATCTTCACAGTCCTCCTCCTCAACTACAGCGTCTGCATCTTCGCACTCCTCCTCAACTACAACGTCTGCATCTTCGTACTCCTCAACTACAACGTCTGCATCTACATACTCCTCCTCCTCAACTACAAAGTCTGCATCTTCACATTCCTCCTCAACTACAACGTCTGCATCTTCACACTCCTCCTCAATTACAACGTCTGCATCTTCACACTCCTCCTCCTCAACTACAACGTCTGCATCTTCACACTCCTCCTCAATTACAACGTCTGCATCTTCACACTCCTCCTCCTCAATTACAACGTCTGCATCTTCACACTCCTCCTCCTCAATTACAATGTCTGCATCTTCACACTCCTCCTCCTCAACTACAACGACTGCATCGTCGCACTCCTCCTCTTCCTCAAAAACGTCTGCATCTTCAGACACCTCCTCCTCAACTGCAACATCTGCATCTTCGCACTCCTGCTCCTCCACTACAACATTTATATCTTCGCACTCCTCAACTACAACGTCTGCATCTTCACACTCCTCATCCTACTCCTCAACTACGTCTGCATCTTCACACACATCCTCAACTACAACATCTGCATCTACGCACTCCTCCTCTTCCTCAACTACAACGTCTGCATCTTCACACTCCTTAATTACAAACTCTGCATCTTCACACTCCTCAACTACAACGACTGCATCTTCACAATCCTCAACTACAACATCTGCATCTTCACACTCCTCCTCAACTACAACGTCTGCATCTTCACACTCCTCCTCCTCAACTACAATGTCTGCATCTTCACACTCCTCAACTACAACGACTGCATCTTCACACTCCTCCTCAACTACAACGTCTGCATCTTCGCACTCCTCCTGCACCTCAACTACAAATCTGCATCTTCACACTCCTCCTCCTCCTCAACTACAATGTTTGCACCTTCACACTCCTCCTGCTTCTCCTCAACTACAACGTCTGAATGTTCGCAATCCTCCTCAACTACAGCATCTGCATCTTCGCACTCCTCCTAAACTACAACATCTGCAGCTTCGCAGTCCTCCTCGTCAACTACAACTTCTGCATCTTCGCACTCCTCCTCCTCAACTACAACGTCTGCATCTTCGCACTCCTCCTCCTCAACTACAACGTCTGCATCTTCGCACTCCTCCTCCTCAGATACGTCTGCATCTTTGCACTCCTCCTCCTCCTCAAGTACAAGGTCTGCATCTTCACACTCCTCCTCAACTACAACATCTGCATCTTCACACTCCTCCTCCTAAACTACAATGTCTGCATCTTCACACTCCTCCTCCTCTTCAACAACCAAGTCTGCATCTTCGCACTCCTCCTCCTCAACTACAACGTCTGCATCTTCACACTCCTCCTCAACTACAACGTCTGCATCTTCGCACTCCTCCTGCACCTCAACTACAAATCTGCATCTTCACACTCCTCCTCCTCCTCAACTACAATGTTTGCACCTTCACACTCCTCCTGCTTCTCCTCAACTACAACGTCTGAATGTTCGCAATCCTCCTCAACTACAGCATCTGCATCTTCGCACTCCTCCTAAACTACAACATCTGCAGCTTCGCAGTCCTCCTCGTCAACTACAACTTCTGCATCTTCGCACTCCTCCTCCTCAACTACAACGTCTGCATCTTCGCACTCCTCCTCCTCAACTACAACGTCTGCATCTTCGCACTCCTCCTCCTCAGATACGTCTGCATCTTTGCACTCCTCCTCCTCCTCAAGTACAAGGTCTGCATCTTCACACTCCTCCTCAACTACAACATCTGCATCTTCACACTCCTCCTCCTAAACTACAATGTCTGCATCTTCACACTCCTCCTCCTCTTCAACAACCAAGTCTGCATCTTCGCACTCCTCCTCAACTACAACGTCTGCATCTTCACACTCCTCCTCAACTACAACGTCTGCATCTTCACACTCCTCAACTACAACGACTGCATCTTCACAGTCCTCCTCAACTACAACGTCTGCATCTTCACACTCCTCCTCAACTACGTCTGCATCTTCACACTCCTCCTCCTCAACTACAACGTCTGCATCTTCACACTCCTCAACTACAACATCTGCATCTTCACACTCCTCCTCAACTACAACGTCTGCATCTTCACACTCCTCCTGCACCTCAATTACAACATCTGCATCTTCACACTCCTCCTCCTCCTCAACTACAATGTTTGCACCTTCACACTCCTCCTCCTCCTCCTCAACTACAACGTCTGAATCTTCGCAATTCTCCTCCTCAACTACAGCATCTGCATCTTCGCACTTCTACTCAACTACAACATCTGCATCTTCGCACTCCTCCTCAACTACAACGTCTGCACCTTCGCACTCCTCCTCCTCAACTACAACGTCTGCATCTTCGCACTCCTCCTCCTCAACTACGTCTGCATCTTTGCACTCCTCCTCCTCCTCAAGTACAAGGTCTGCATCTTCACACTCCTCCTCAACTACAGCATTTGCATCTTCACACTCCTCCTCCTCCTAAACTACAATGTCTGCATCTTCACACTCCTCCTCCTCAACAACCAAGTCTGCATCTTCGCACTCCTCCTCAACTACAACGTCTGCATCCTCGCACTCCTGCTCCTCAACTACTACGTCTGCATCTTCACACTCCTCCTCCTCAACTACAACATCTGCATCTTCTCACTCCTCCTCAACTACAACGTCTGCATCTTCGCACTCCTCCTCAACTACAATGTCTGCATCTTCGCACTCCTCCTCAACTACAATGTCTGCATCTTCGCATTCCTCCTCCTTAATTACGTCTGCATCTTCACACTCCTCCTCCTCAACTACAACGTCTGCATATTCGCACTCCTCAACTACACCGTCTGCATCTTCGCACTCCTCAACTACACCGTCTGCATCTTCGCACTCCTCAACTACACCGTCTGCATCTTCGCACTCCTCAACTACACCGTCTGCATCTTCGCACTCCTCAACTACACCGTCTGCATCTTCGCACTCCTCCTCAACTACAACGTCTGCATCTAAACACTCCTCCTCCTCCTCAACTACAACATCTGCATCTTCACAATCCTCAACTAGAATGTCAGCATCTTCACACTCCTCCTCCTCAACGACGTCTGCATCTTCACACTCCTCCTCAACTACAACGTCTGCATCTTCACACTCCTCCTCGACTACAACGACTGCATCTTCACACTCCTCCTCGACTACAAAGTCTGCATCTTCGCACTCCTCCTGCACCTCAACTACAACATCTGCATCTTCACACCTCTCCTCCTCCTCAACTACAACGTCTGCATCTTTGCACTCCTCCTCCTCCTCAAGTACAAGGTCTGCATCTTCACACTCCTCCTCAACTACATCTGCATCTTCACACTCCTCCTCCTTCTAAACTACAATGTCTGCATCTTCACACTCCTCCTCAACAATCAAGTCTGCATCTTCGCACTCCTCCTCAACTACAACGTCTGCATCTAAACACTCCTCCTCCTCCTCAACTACAACATCTGCATCTTCACAATCCTCAACTAGAATGTCAGCATCTTCACACTCCTCCTCCTCAACGACGTCTGCATCTTCACACTCCTCCTCAACTACAACGTCTGCATCTTCACACTCCTCCTCGACTACAACGACTGCATCTTCACACTCCTCCTCGACTACAAAGTCTGCATCTTCGCACTCCTCCTGCACCTCAACTACAACATCTGCATCTTCACACCTCTCCTCCTCCTCAACTACAACGTCTGCATCTTTGCACTCCTCCTCCTCCTCAAGTACAAGGTCTGCATCTTCACACTCCTCCTCAACTACATCTGCATCTTCACACTCCTCCTCCTTCTAAACTACAATGTCTGCATCTTCACACTCCTCCTCAACAATCAAGTCTGCATCTTCGCACTCATCCTCCTCAACTACAACGTCTGCATCCTCGCACTTCTCCTCCTCCTCAACTACAACATCTGCATCTTCGCACTCCTCCTCCTCCTCAACTACAACATCTGCATCTTCTCACTCCGCCTCAACTACAACGTCTGCATCTTCGCACTCCTCCCCCTCAACTACAACGTCTGCATCTTCGCATTCCTCCTCCTCAATTACGTCTGCATCTTCACACTCCTCCTGAACTACAACGTCTGCATCTTCGCACTCAACCACAACGTCTGTATCTTCGCACTCCTCGACTACAATGTCTGCATCTTCTCACTCCTCCTCAACTACGTCTGCATCTACGCACTCCTCCTCCTCAACTACAACGTCTGCATCTTCGCACTGCTCCTCCTCCTCAACTACAACATCTGCAACTTTGCAATCCTCCTCAACTACGTCTGCATCTTCACACTCATCCTCAACATCTGCATCTACGCACTCCTACTCCTCAACTACAACATCTGCATCTTCACACTCCTCGTCCTCCTCCTCAACTACAACGTCTGCATCTTCACACACATCCTCCTCAACTACAACGTCTGCATCTTCAAACTCCTCCTCAACTACAACGTCTGCACCTTCACACACATCCTCAACTACGACGTCTGCATCTTCACACTCCTCAAGTACTACGTCTGCATCTTCACACTCCTCAAGTACTACGTCTGCATCTTCACACTCCTCAAGTACTACGTCTGCATCTTCACACTCCTCCTCATCAACTACAACATCTGCATCTTCACACTCATCCTCCCCCTCAACTACAACATCTGCATCTTCGCACTCCTCCTCCTCAACTACAACGTCTGCATCTTCACACCCCTCCTCCTGCTCAACTATAATGTCTGCATCGTCACACTCCTCCTCCTCCTCAATTACGTTTGCATCTTCGCACTTCTCCTCCTCAACTACAATGTCTGCATCTTCACACTCCTCAACTACAACGACTGCATCTTCACACTCCTCCTCAACTATGTCTGCATCTTCGCACTCCTCCTGCACCTCAACTACAACATCTGCATCTTCACACTCCTCCTCCTCAACTACAATGTTTGCACCTTCACACTCCTCCTGCTTCTCCTCAACTACAACGTCTGAATGTTCGCAATCCTCCTCAACTACAGCATCTGCATCGTCACACTCCTCCTCCTCCTCAATTACGTTTGCATCTTCGCACTGCTCCTCCTCAACTACAATGTCTGCATCTTCACACTCCTCAACTACAACGTCTGCCTCTTCACACTCCTGCTCCTCATCAAGTACAATGTCTGCATCTTCGCACTCCTCAACTACAACGTCTGCATCTTCACACTCCTCCTCGACTACAACGACTGCATCTTCACACTCCTCCTCGACTACAAAGTCTGCATCTTCGCACTCCTCCTGCACCTCAACTACAACATCTGCATCTTCACACTTCTCCTCCTCCTCAACTACAACGTCTGCATTTTCACACTCCTCCTCCTCAACTACAACGTCTGCATCTTTGCACTCCTCCTCCTCCTCAAGTACAAGGTCTGCATCTTCACACTCCTCCTCAACTACATCTGCATCTTCACACTCCTCCTCCTTCTAAACTACAATGTCTGCATCTTCACACTCCTCCTCAACAATCAAGTCTGCATCTTCGCACTCCTCCTCCTCAACTACAACGTCTGCATCCTCGCACTTCTCCTCCTCCTCAACTACAACATCTGCATCTTCGCACTCCTCCTCCTCAACTACAACATCTGCATCTTCTCACTCCGCCTCAACTGCAACGTCTGCATCTTCGCACTCCTCCCCCTCAACTACAACGTCTGCATCTTCGCATTCCTCCTCCTCAATTACGTCTGCATCTTCACACTCCTCCTGAACTACAACGTCTGCATCTTCGCACTCAACTACAATGTCTGCATCTTCTCACTCCTCCTCAACTACGTCTGCATCTACGCACTCCTCCTCCTCAACTACAACGTCTGCATCTTCGCACTGCTCCTCCTCCTCAACTACAACATCTGCAACTTTGCAATCCTCCTCAACTACGTCTGCATCTTCACACTCATCCTCACCATCTGCATCTTCGCACTCCTACTCCTCAACTACAACATCTGCATCTTCACACTCCTCGTCCTCCTCCTCAACTACAACGTCTGCATCTTCACACACATCCTCCTCAACTACAACGTCTGCATCTTCAAACTCCTCCTCAACTACAACGTCTGCACCTTCACACACATCCTCAACTACGACGTCTGCATCTTCACACTCCTCAAGTACTACGTCTGCATCTTCACACTCCTCAAGTACTACGTCTGCATCTTCACACTCCTCAAGTACTACGTCTGCATCTTCACACTCCTCCTCATCAACTACAACATCTGCATCTTCACACTCATCCACCCCCTCAACTACAACATCTGCATCTTCGCACTCCTCCTCCTCAACTACAACGTCTGCATCTTCACACTCCTCAACTACAACGTCTGCATCTTTGCATTCCTCCTCCTCAATTACAACGACTGCATCTTCACACTACTGCTCCTCATCAAGTACAACGTCTGCATCTTCACACTCCTCCTCCTCAAACTACAACGTCTGCATCGGCGCACTCCTCCTCTTCCTCAAAAAAGGCTGCATCTTCGCACTCCTCCTCAACTACAACGTCTGCATCTTCGCACTCATCCTCCTCCTCAAATACAATGTCTGCATCATCACACTCCTCCTCCTCATCAACAACTGCATCTTCACACTCCTCCTCCTCCTCAATTACATCTCAATTCTCACATTCCTCCTCCTCCTCAACTACAACGTCTGCATCTTCGCACTCCTCAACTACAACGTCTGCATCTTTGCATTCCTCCTCCTCAATTACAACGACTGCATCTTCACACTACTGCTCCTCATCAAGTACAACGTCTGCATCTTCACACTCCTCCTCCTCAAACTACAACGTCTGCATCTTCGCACTCCTCCTCAACTACAACGTCTGCATCTTCGCACTCCTCCTCCTCCTCAAATACAATGTCTGCATCATCACACTCCTCCTCCTCATCAACATCTGCATCTTCACACTCCTCCTCCTCCTCAACTACATCTCAATCTTCACATTCCTCCGCCTCCTCAACTACAACGTCTGCGTCTTCGCACTCAACTACAACGTCTGCGTCTTCGCACTCAACTACAACGTCTGCGTCTCCGCACTCAACTACAACGTCTGCGTCTCCGCACTCAACTACAACGTCTGCGTCTCCGCACTCAACTACAACGTCTGCGTCTCCGCACTCAACTACAACGTCTGCGTCTCCGCACTCAACTACAACGTCTGCGTCTCCGCACTCAACTACAACGTCTGCGTCTCCGCACTCAACTACAACGTCTGCGTCTCCGCACTCAACTACAACGTCTGCGTCTCCGCACTCAACTACAACGTCTGCGTCTCCGCACTCAACTACAACGTCTGCGTCTTCGCACTCAACTACAACGTCTGCGTCTTCGCACTCCTCAACTACAACGTCTGCATCTTCGCACTCCTCAACTACAACGTCTGCATCTTCGCACTCCTCAACTACAACGTCTGCATCTTCGCACTCCTCAACTACAACGTCTGCATCTTCGCATTCCTCAACTACAACGTCTGCATCTTCGCACTCCTCAACTACAATGTCTGCATCTTCACACTCCTCAACTACAACGTCTGCATCTTCGCACTCCTCAACTGCAACGTCTGCATCTTCGCACTCCTCAACTACAACGTCTGTATCTTCGCACTCCTCAACTACAATGTCTGCATCTTCGCACTCAACTACAACGTCTGCATCTTCGCACTCCTCAACTACAACGTCTGCATCTTCGCACTCCTCAACTGCAACGTCTGCATCTTCGCACTCCTCAACTGCAACGTCTGCATCTTCGCACTCAACTACAACGTCTGCATCTTCGCACTCCTCAACTACAACGTCTGCATCTTCGCACTCCTCAACTACAACGTCTGCATCTTCGCACTCCTCAACTACAACGTCTGCATCTTCGCACTCCTCAACTACAACGTCTGCATCTTCGCACTCCTCAACTACAACGTCTGCATCTGCGCACTCCTCAACTACAACGTCTGCATCTGCGCACTCCTCAACTACGTCTGCATCTTCGCACTCAACTACAACGTCTGCATCTTCGCACTCATCAACTACAACGTCTGCATCTTCGCACTCCTCAACTACAACGTCTGCATCTTCGCACTCCTCAACTACAACGTCTGCATCTTCGCACTCCTCAACTACAACGTCTGCATCTTCGCACTCCTCAACTACAACGTCTGCATCTTCGCACTCCTCAACTACAACGTCTGCATTTTCGCACTCCTCAACTACAACGTCTGCATCTTCACACCCCTCCTCCTGCTCAACTACAATGTCTGCATCGTCACACTCCTCCTCCTCCTCAATTACGTTTGCATCTTCGCACTTCTCCTCCTCAACTACAATGTCTGCATCTTCACACTCCTCAACTACAACGACTGCATCTTCACACTCCTCCTCAACTATGTCTGCATCTTCGCACTCCTCCTGCACCTCAACTACAACATCTGCATCTTCACACTCCTCCTCCTCCTCAACTACAATGTTTGCACCTTCACACTCCTCCTGCTTCTCCTCAACTACAACGTCTGAATGTTCGCAATCCTCCTCAACTACAGCATCTGCATCGTCACACTCCTCCTCCTCCTCAATTACGTTTGCATCTTCGCACTGCTCCTCCTCAACTACAATGTCTGCATCTTCACACTCCTCAACTACAACGACTGCATCTTCACACTCCTCAACTACGTCTGCATCTTTGCACTCCTCCTGCACCTCAACTACAACATCTGCATCTTCACACTCCTCCTCCTCCTCAACTACAATGTTTACACCTTCATACTCCTCCTACTTCTCCTCAACTACAACGTCTGAATGTTCGCAATCCTCCTCAACTACAGCATCTGCATCTTCGCACTCCTCCTAAACTACAACATCTGCAGCTTCGCAGTCCTCCTCGTCAACTACAACTTCTGCATCTTCGCACTCAACTACAACGTCTGCATCTTCGCACTCAACTACAACGTCTGCATCTTCGCACTCAACTGCAACTTCTGCATCTTCGCACTCAACTGCAACTTCTGCATCTTCGCACTCCTCAACTGCAACTTCTGCATCTTCGCACTCCTCAACTGCAACTTCTGCATCTTCGCACTCAACTGCAACTTCTGCATCTTCGCACTCCTCAACTGCAACGTCTGCATCTTCGCACTCCTCAACTACAACGTCTGCATCTTCGCACTCCTCAACTACAACGTCTGCATCTTCGCACTCCTCAACTACAACGTCTGCATCTTCGCACTCCTCAACTGCAACTTCTGCATCTTCGCACTCCTGAACTGCAACTTCTGCATCTTCGCACTCAACTGCAACTTCTGCATCTTCGCACTCAACTGCAACTTCTGCATCTTCGCACTCCTCAACTGCAACGTCTGCATCTTCGCTCTGCACAACTGCAACGTCTGCATCTTCGCACTCCTCAACTGCAACGTCTGCATCTTCGCACTCCTCAACTGCAACGTCTGCATCTTCGCACTCCTCAACTGCAACGTCTGCATCTTCGCACTCCTCAACTGCAACGTCTGCATCTTCGCACTCAACTGCAACGTCTGCATCTTCGCACTCCTCAACTGCAACGTCTGCATCTTCGCACTCCTCAACTACAACGTCTGCATCTTCGCACTCCTCAACTACAACGTCTGCATCTTCAAACTCCTCAACTACAACGTCTGCATCTTTGCATTCCTCCTCCTCAATTACAACGACTGCATCTTCACACTACTGCTCCTCATCAAGTACAACGTCTGCATCTTCACACTCCTCCTCCTCAAACTACAACGTCTGCATCTTCGCACTCCTCCTCAACTACAACGTCTGCATCTTCGCACTCCTCCTCCTCCTCAAATACAATGTCTGCATCATCACACTCCTCCTCCTCATCAACATCTGCATCTTCACACTCCTCCTCCTCCTCAACTACATCTCAATCTTCACATTCCTCCGCCTCCTCAACTACAACGTCTGCGTCTTCGCACTCAACTACAACGTCTGCGTCTTCGCACTCAACTACAACGTCTGCGTCTCCGCACTCAACTACAACGTCTGCGTCTCCGCACTCAACTACAACGTCTGCGTCTCCGCACTCAACTACAACGTCTGCGTCTCCGCACTCAACTACAACGTCTGCGTCTCCGCACTCAACTACAACGTCTGCGTCTCCGCACTCAACTACAACGTCTGCGTCTCCGCACTCAACTACAACGTCTGCGTCTCCGCACTCAACTACAACGTCTGCGTCTCCGCACTCAACTACAACGTCTGCGTCTCCGCACTCAACTACAACGTCTGCGTCTCCGCACTCAACTACAACGTCTGCGTCTCCGCACTCAACTACAACGTCTGCGTCTTCGCACTCAACTACAACGTCTGCGTCTTCGCACTCAACTACAACGTCTGCATCTGCCCACTCCTCAACTACAACGTCTGCATCTTCGCACTCCTCAACTACAACGTCTGCATCTTCGCACTCCTCAACTACAACGTCTGCATCTTCGCACTCCTCAACTACAACGTCTGCATCTTCGCACTCCTCAACTACAACGTCTGCATCTTCGCATTCCACAACTACAACGTCTGCATCTTCGCACTCCTCAACTACAACGTCTGCATCTTCGCACTCCTCAACTACAACGTCTGCATCTTCGCACTCCTCAACTGCAACGTCTGCATCTTCGCACTCCTCAACTACAACGTCTGTATCTTCGCACTCCTCAACTACAACGTCTGCATCTTCGCACTCAACTACAACGTCTGCATCTTCGCACTCCTCAACTACAACGTCTGCATCTTCGCACTCCTCAACTGCAACGTCTGCATCTTCGCACTCCTCAACTGCAACGTCTGCATCTTCGCACTCAACTACAACGTCTGCATCTTCGCACTCCTCAACTACAACGTCTGCATCTTCGCACTCCTCAACTACAACGTCTGCATCTTCGCACTCCTCAACTACAACGTCTGCATCTTCGCACTCCTCAACTACAACGTCTGCATCTGCGCACTCCTCAACTACAACGTCTGCATCTGCGCACTCCTCAACTACAACGTCTGCATCTTCGCACTCAACTACAACGTCTGCATCTTCGCACTCCTCAACTACAACATCTGCATCTTCGCACTCCTCAACTACAACGTCTGCATCTTCGCACTCCTCAACTACAACGTCTGCATCTTCGCACTCCTCAACTACAACGTCTGCATCTTCGCACTCCTCAACTACAACGTCTGCATCTTCGCACTCCTCAACTACAACGTCTGCATTTTCGCACTCCTCAACTACAACGTCTGCATCTTCACACCCCTCCTCCTGCTCAACTACAATGTCTGCATCGTCACACTCCTCCTCCTCCTCAATTACGTTTGCATCTTCGCACTTCTCCTCCTCAACTACAATGTCTGCATCTTCACACTCCTCAACTACAACGACTGCATCTTCACACTCCTCAACTACGTCTGCATCTTTGCACTCCTCCTGCACCTCAACTACAACATCTGCATCTTCACACTCCTCCTCCTCCTCAACTACAATGTTTACACCTTCATACTCCTCCTACTTCTCCTCAACTACAACGTCTGAATGTTCGCAATCCTCCTCAACTACAGCATCTGCATCTTCGCACTCCTCCTAAACTACAACATCTGCAGCTTCGCAGTCCTCCTCGTCAACTACAACTTCTGCATCTTCGCACTCAACTACAACGTCTGCATCTTCGCACTCAACTACAACGTCTGCATCTTCGCACTCAACTGCAACTTCTGCATCTTCGCACTCAACTGCAACTTCTGCATCTTCGCACTCAACTGCAACTTCTGCATCTTCGCACTCCTCAACTGCAACTTCTGCATCTTCGCACTCCTCAACTGCAACTTCTGCATCTTCACACTCAACTGCAACTTCTGCATCTTCGCACTCCTCAACTGCAACGTCTGCATCTTCGCACTCCTCAACTACAACGTCTGCATCTTCGCACTCCTCAACTACAACGTCTGCATCTTCGCACTCCTCAACTGCAACTTCTGCATCTTCGCACTCCTGAACTGCAACTTCTGCATCTTCGCACTCAACTGCAACTTCTGCATCTTCGCACTCAACTGCAACTTCTGCATCTTCGCACTCCTCAACTGCAACGTCTGCATCTTCGCTCTCCACAACTGCAACGTCTGCATCTTCGCACTCCTCAACTGCAACGTCTGCATCTTCGCACTCCTCAACTGCAACGTCTGCATCTTCGCACTCCTCAACTGCAACGTCTGCATCTTCGCACTCAACTGCAACGTCTGCATCTTCGCACTCCTCAACTGCAACGTCTGCATCTTCGCACTCCTCAACTGCAACGTCTGCATCTTCGCACTCCTCAACTGCAACGTCTGCATCTTCGCACTCCTCAACTGCAACGTCTGCATCTTCGCACTCCTCAACTGCAACGTCTGCATCTTCGCACTCCTCAACTGCAACGTCTGCATCTTCGCAATCCTCAACTGCAACGTCTGCATCTTCGCAATCCTCAACTGCAACGTCTGCGTCTTCGCACTCCTCAACTACAACGTCTGCGTCTCCGCACTCAACTACAACGTCTGCGTCTCCGCACTCAACTACAACGTCTGCGTCTCCGCACTCAACTACAACGTCTGCGTCTTCGCACTCAACTACAACGTCTGCGTCTTCGCACTCAACTACAACGTCTGCATGTTCGCAATCCTCAACTACAACGTCTGCATCTGCACACTCCTCAACTACAACGTCTGCATCTTCGCACGCCTCAACTACAACGTCTGCATCTTCGCACTCCTCAACTACAACGTCTGCATCTTCGCACTCCTCAACTACAACGTCTGCATCTTCGCACTCCTCAACTACAATGTCTGCATCTTCGCACTCAACTACAACGTCTGCATCTTCGCACTCAACTACAACGTCTGCATCTTCGCACTCAACTACAACGTCTGCATCTTCGCACTCCTCAACTACAACGTCTGCATCTTCGCACTCCTCAACTACAACGTCTGCATCTTCGCACTCCTCAACTACAACGTCTGCATCTTCGCACTCCTCAACTACAACGTCTACATCTTCGCACTCCTCAACTACAACGTCTGCATCTTCGCACTCCTCAACTACAACGTCTGCATCTTCGCACTCCTCAACTACAACGTCTGCATCTTCGCACTCCTCAACTACAACGTCTGCATCTTCGCACTCCTCAACTACAATGTCTGCATCTTCGCACTCAACTACAACGTCTGCATCTTCGCACTCAACTACAACGTCTGCATCTTCGCACTCCTCAACTACAACGTCTGCATCTTCGCACTCCTCAACTACAACGTCTGCATCTTCGCACTCCTCAACTACAACGTCTGCATCTTCGCACTCAACTACAACGTCTGCATCTTCGCACTCAACTACAACGTCTGCAACTTCGCACTCCTCAACTACAACGTCTGCATCTTCGCACTCCTCAACTACAACGTCTGCATCTTCGCACTCCTCAACTACAACGTCTGCATCTGCGCACTCCTCAACTACAACGTCTGCATCTTCGCACTCAACTACAACGTCTGCATCTTCGCACTCCTCAACTACAACGTCTGCATCTTCGCACTCCTCAACTACAACGTCTGCATCTTTGCACTCCTCAACTACAACGTCTGCATCTTCGCACTCAACTACAACGTCTGCATCTTCGCACTCAACTACAACGTCTGCATCTTCGCACTCAACTACAACGTCTGCATCTTCGCACTCCTCAACTACGTCTGCATCTTCGCACTCCTCAACTGCAACGTCTGCATCTTCGCACTCCTCAACTACAACGTCTGCATCTTCGCACTCCTCAACTACAACGTCTGCATCTTCGCACTCAACTGCAACGTCTGCATCTTCGCACTCAACTACAACGTCTGCATCTTCGCACTCCTCAACTACAACGTCTGCATCTTCGCACTCCTCAACTACAACGTCTGCATCTTCGCACTCCTCAACTACAACGTCTGCATCTTCGCACTCCTCAACTACAACGTCTGCATCTTCGCACTCCTCAACTACAACGTCTGCATCTTCGCACTCCTCAACTACAACGTCTGCATCTTCGCACTCCTCAACTACAACGTCTGCATCTTCGCACTCCTCAACTACAACGTCTGCATCTTCGCACTCCTCAACTACAACGTCTGCATCTTCGCACTCCTCAACTACAACGTCTGCATCTTCACACTCCTCCTCCTCAACTACGTCTGCATCTTCACACTCCTCAACTACAATGACTGCATCTTCACACTCAACTACAAAGTCTGCATTTTCGCACTCCTCCTGCACCTCAACTACAACAACTGCATCTTCACACTCCTCCTCCTAAACTACAACGTCTGCATCTTCACACTCCTCCTCCTCAAACTACAACGTCTGCATCGGCGCACTCCTCCTCTTCCTCAAAAATGTCTGCATCTTCGCACTCCTCCTCAACTACAACGTCTGCATCTTCGCACTCATCCTCCTCATCAAACACAATGTCTGCATCATCACACTCCTCCTCCTCATCAACAACTGCATCTTCACACTCCTCCTCCTCCTCAATTACATCTCAATCCTCACATTCCTCCTCCTCCTCAACTACAACGTCTGCATCTTCGCACTCCTCAACTACAACGTCTGCATCTTTGCATTCCTCCTCCTCAATTACAACGACTGCATCTTCACACTACTGCTCCTCATCAAGTACAACGTCTGCATCTTCACACTCCTCCTCCTCAAACTACAACGTCTGCATCGTCGCACTCCTCCTCTTCCTCAAAAACGTCTGCATCTTCGCACTCCTCCTCAACTACAACGTCTGCATCTTCGCACTCCTCCTCCTCCTCAAATACAATGTCTGCATCATCACACTCCTCCTCCTCAACATCTGCATCTTCACACTCCTCCTCCTCCTCAACTACATCTCAATCTTCACATTCCTCCTCCTCCTCAACTACAACGTCTGCATCTTCGCACTCAACTACAACGTCTGCGTCTTCGCACTCAACTACAACGTCTGCGTCTTCGCACTCAACTACAACGTCTGCGTCTCCGCACTCAACTACAACGTCTGCATCTTCGCACTCCTCAACTACAACGTCTGCATCTTCGCACTCCTCAACTACAACGTCTGCATCTTCGCACTCCTCAACTACAACGTCTGCATCTTCGCACTCAACTACAACGTCTGCATCTGCGCACTCCTCAACTACAACGTCTGCATCTTCGCACTCAACTACAGCGTCTGCATCTTCGCACTCAACTACAACGTCTGCATCTTCGCACTCAACTACAACGTCTGCATCTTCGCACTCTCAACTACAACGTCTGCATCTTCACAATCCTCCTCAACTAAAATGTCTGCATCTTCACACTCCTCCTCCTAAACTACAACATCTGCATCTTCACACTCCTCCTCCTCAACTACGTCTGCATCTGTGCACTGCTCAACTATAATGACTGCATCTTCACACTCAACTACAAAGTCTGCATTTTCGCACTCCTCCTGCACCTCAACTACAACATCTGCATCTTCACACTCCTCCTCCTCAACTACAAGGTCTGCATCTTCACACTCCTCCTCCTCGTCCTCAACTACAACGTCTGCATCTTCGCACTCCTCCTCCTCCTCCTCAACTACAATGTCTGCATCTTCGCACTCGTCCTCCTCAACTACAACGTCTGCATCTTCACACTCCTCATCCTCCTCCTCAACTACGTCTGCATCTTCACGCACATCCTCAACTACAACGTCTGCATCTTCGCACTCCTCCTCCTCCTCAAATACAATGTCTGCATCATCACACTCCTCCTCCTCATCAACATCTGCATCTTCGCACTCAACTACAACGTCTGCATCTTCGCACTCAACTACAACGTCTGCATCTTCGCACTCAACTACAACGTCTGCATCTTCGCACTCAACTACAACGTCTGCATCTTCGCACTCCTCAACTACAACGTCTGCATCTTCGCACTCCTCAACTACAACGTCTGCATCTTCGCACTCCTCAACTACAACGTCTGCATCTTCGCACTCAACTACAACGTCTGCATCTTCGCACTCCTCAACTACAACGTCTGCATCTTCGCACTCCTCAACTACAACGTCTGCATCTTCGCACTCCTCAACTACAACGTCTGCATCTTCGCACTCCTCAACTACAACGTCTGCATCTTCGCACTCCTCAACTACAACGTCTGCATCTTCGCACTCCTCAACTACAACGTCTGCATCTTCGCACTCCTCAACTACAACGTCTGCATCTTCGCACTCCTCAACTACAACGTCTGCATCTTCGCACTCCTCAACTACAACGTCTGCATCTTCGCACTCCTCAACTACAACGTCTGCATCTTCGCACTCTTCAACTACAACGTCTGCATCTTCGCACTCCTCAACTACAACGTCTGCATCTTCGCACTCCTCAACTACAACGTCTGCATCTTCGCACTCCTCAACTACAACGTCTGCATCTTCGCACTCCTCAACTACAACGTCTGCATCTTCGCACTCCTCAACTACAACGTCTGCATCTTCGCACTCCTCAACTACAACGTCTGCATCTTCGCACTCCTCAACTACAACGTCTGCATCTTCGCACTCCTCAACTACAACGTCTGCATCTTCGCACTCCTCAACTACAACGTCTGCATCTTCGCACTCCTCAACTACAACGTCTGCATCTTCGCACTCAACTACAACGTCTGCATCTTCAAACTCCTCAACTACAACGTCTGCATCTTTGCATTCCTCCTCCTCAATTACAACGACTGCATCTTCACACTACTGCTCCTCATCAAGTACAACGTCTGCATCTTCACACTCCTCCTCCTCAAACTACAACGTCTGCATCGTCGCACTCCTCCTCTTCCTCAAAAACGTCTGCATCTTCGCACTCCTCCTCAACTACAACGTCTGCATCTTCGCACTCCTCCTCCTCCTCAAATACAATGTCTGCATCATCACACTCCTCCTCCTCATCAACATCTGCATCTTCACACTCCTCCTCCTCCTCAACTACATCTCAATCTTCACATTCCTCCTCCTCCTCAACTACAACGTCTGCATCTTCGCACTCAACTACAACGTCTGCGTCTACGCACTCAACTACAACGTCTGCGTCTTCGCACTCAACTACAACGTCTGCCTCTCCGCACTCAACTACAACGTCTGCGTCTCCGCACTCAACTACAACGTCTGCGTCTCCGCACTCAACTACAACGTCTGCGTCTTCGCACTCAACTACAACGTCTGCGTCTTCGCACTCAACTACAAAGTCTGCGTCTTCGCACTCAACTACAACGTCTGCATCTTCGCAATCCTCAACTACAACGTCTGCACCTGCACACTCCTCAACTACAACGTCTGCATCTTCGCACGCCTCAACTACAACGTCTGCATCTTCGCACTCCTCAACTACAACGTCTGCATCTTCGCACTCCTCAACTACAACGTCTGCATCTTCGCACTCAACTACAACGTCTGCATCTTCACACTCCTCAACTACAACGTCTGCATCTTCGCACTCCTCAACTACAACGTCTGCATCTTCGCACTCCTCAACTACAACGTCTGCATCTTCGCACTCCTCAACTACAACGTCTGCATCTTCGCACTCCTCAACTACAATGTCTGCATCTTCGCACTCCTCAACTACAACGTCTGCATCTTCGCACTCAACTACAACGTCTGCATCTTCGCACTCAACTACAACGTCTGCATCTTCGCACTCCTCAACTACAACGTCTGCATCTTCGCACTCCTCAACTACAACGTC
This sequence comes from Carcharodon carcharias, assembly GCF_017639515.1. Lineage (NCBI taxonomy): Eukaryota > Metazoa > Chordata > Chondrichthyes > Lamniformes > Lamnidae > Carcharodon > Carcharodon carcharias. Next base: position 412,708 of record NW_024470648.1, on the reverse strand, counting down.
TGCATCTTCGCACTCAACTACAACGTCCGCATCTGCGCACTCCTCAACTACAACGTCTGCATCTTCGCACTCAACTACAACGTCTGCATCTTCGCACTCCTCAACTACAACGTCTGCATCTTCGCACTCCTCAACTACAACGTCTGCATCTTTGCACTCCTCAACTACAACGTCTGCATCTTCGCACTCCTCAACAACGTCTGCATCTTCGCACTCAACTACAACGTCTGCATCTTCGCACTCAACTACAACGTCTGCATCTTCGCACTCCTCAACTACGTCTGCATCTTCGCACTCCTCAACTACAACGTCTGCATCTTCGCACTCCTCAACTACAACGTCTGCATCTTCGCACTCAACTACAACGTCTGCATCTTCGCACTCAACTACAACGTCTGCATCTTCGCACTCCTCAACTACAACGTCTGCATCTTCACAATCCTCCTCAACTAAAATGTCTGCATCTTCACACTCCTCCTCCTAAACTACAACATCTGCATCTTCACACTCCTCCTCCTCAACTACGTCTGCATCTGCGCACTCCTCAACTATAACGACTGCATCTTCACACTCAACTACAAAGTCTGCATTTTCGCACTCCTCCTGCACCTCAACTACAACGTCTGCATCTTTGCACTCCTCAACTACAACGTCTGCATCTTCGCACTCCTCAACAACGTCTGCATCTTCGCACTCAACTACAACGTCTGCATCTTCGCATTCAACTACAACGTCTGCATCTTCGCACTCCTCAACTACGTCTGCATCTTCGCACTCCTCAACTACAACGTCTGCATCTTCGCACTCCTCAACTACAACGTCTGCATCTTCGCACTCCTCAACTACAACATCTGCATCTTCGCACTCCTCAACTACAACGTCTGCATCTTCGCACTCAACTACAACGTCTGCATCTTCGCACTCCTCAACTACAACGTCTGCATCTTCACAATCCTCCTCAACTAAAATGTCTGCATCTTCACACTCCTCCTCCTAAACTACAACATCTGCATCTTCACACTCCTCCTCCTCAACTACGTCTGCATCTGTGCACTCCTCAACTATAATGACTGCATCTTCACACTCAACTACAAAGTCTGCATTTTCGCACTCCTCCTGCACCTCAACTACAACATCTGCATCTTCACACTCCTCCTCCTCAACTACAAGGTCTGCATCTTCACACTCCTCCTCCTCGTCCTCAACTACAACGTCTGCATCTTCGCACTCCTCCTCCTCCTCCTCAACTACAATGTCTGCATCTTCGCACTCGTCCTCCTCAACTACAACGTCTGCATCTTCACACTCCTCATCCTCCTCCTCAACTACGTCTGCATCTTCACGCACATCCTCAACTACAACGTCTGCATCTTCGCACTCCTCCTCCTCCTCAAATACAATGTCTGCATCATCACACTCCTCCTCCTCATCAACATCTGCATCTTCGCACTCAACTACTACGTCTGCATCTTCGCACTCAACTACAACGTCTGCATCTTCGCACTCAACTACAACGTCTGCGTCTCCGCACTCAACTACAACGTCTGCGTCTTCGCACTCAACTACAACGTCTGCGTCTTCGCACTCAACTACAACGTCTGCGTCTTCGCACTCAACTACAACGTCTGCGTCTTCGCACTCAACTACAACGTCTGCGTCTTCGCACACAACTACAACGTCTGCGTCTTCGCACTCAACTACAACGTCTGCGTCTTCGCACTCCTCAACTACAACGTCTGCATCTTCGCACTCCTCAACTACAACGTCTGCATCTTCGCACTCCTCAACTACAACGTCTGCATCTTCGCACTCCTCAACTACAACGTCTGCATCTTCGCACTCCTCAACTACAACGTCTGCATCTTCGCACTCCTCAACTACAACGTCTGCATCTTCGCACTCCTCAACTACAACGTCTGCATCTTCGCACTCCTCAACTACAACGTCTGCATCTTCGCACTCCTCAACTACAACGTCTGCATCTTCGCACTCCTCAACTACAACGTCTGCATCTTCGCACTCCTCAACTACAACGTCTGCATCTTCGCACTCCTCAACTACAACGTCTGCATCTTCGCACTCCTCAACTACAACGTCTGCATCTTCGCACTCCTCAACTACAACGTCTGCATCTTCGCACTCCTCAACTACAACGTCTGCATCTTCGCACTCCTCAACTACAACGTCTGCATCTTCGCACTCCTCAACTACAACGTCTGCATCTTCGCACTCCTCAACTACAACGTCTGCATCTTCGCACTCCTCAACTACAACGTCTGCATCTTCGCACTCCTCAACTACAACGTCTGCATCTTCGCACTCCTCAACTACAACGTCTGCATCTTCGCACTCCTCAACTACAACGTCTGCATCTTCGCACTCCTCAACTACAACGTCTGCATCTTCAAACTTCTCAACTACAACGTCTGCATCTTTGCATTCCTCCTCCTCAATTACAACGACTGCATCTTCACACTACTGCTCCTCATCAAGTACAACGTCTGCATCTTCACACTCCTCCTCCTCAAACTACAACGTCTGCATCGTCGCACTCCTCCTCTTCCTCAAAAACGTCTGCATCTTCGCACTCCTCAACTACAACGTCTGCATCTTCGCACTCCTCCTCCTCCTCAAATACAATGTCTGCATCATCACACTCCTCCTCCTCATCAACATCTGCATCTTCACACTCCTCCTCCTCCTCAACTACATCTCAATCTTCACATTCCTCCTCCTCCTCAACTACAACGTCTGCATCTTCGCACTCAACTACAACGTCTGCGTCTTCACACACAACTACAACGTCTGCATCTTCGCACTCAACTACAACGTCTGCATCTTCGCACTCAACTACAACGTCTGCATCTTCGCACTCAACTACGTCTGCATCTTCGCACTCCTCAACTACAACGTCTGCATCTTCGCACTCCTCAACTACAACGTCTGCATCTTCGCACTCCTCAACTACAACGTCTGCATCTTCGCACTCCTCAACTACAACGTCTGCATCTTCGCACTCCTCAACTACAACGTCTGCATCTTCGCACTCCTCAACTACAACGTCTGCATCTTCGCACTCCTCAACTACAACGTCTGCATCTTCGCACTCCTCAACTACAACGTCTGCATCTTCGCACTCCTCAACTACAACGTCTGCATCTTCGCACTCCTCAACTACAACGTCTGCATCTTCGCACTCCTCAACTACAACGTCTGCATCTTCGCACTCCTCAACTACAACGTCTGCATCTTCGCACTCCTCAACTACAACGTCTGCATCTTCGCACTCCTCAACTACAACGTCTGCATCTTCGCACTCCTCAACTACAACGTCTGCATCTTCGCACTCCTCAACTACAACGTCTGCATCTTCGCACTCCTCAACTACAACGTCTGCATCTTCGCACTCCTCAACTACAACGTCTGCATCTTCGCACTCCTCAACTACAACGTCTGCATCTTCAAACTTCTCAACTACAACGTCTGCATCTTTGCATTCCTCCTCCTCAATTACAACGACTGCATCTTCACACTACTGCTCCTCATCAAGTACAACGTCTGCATCTTCACACTCCTCCTCCTCAAACTACAACGTCTGCATCGTCGCACTCCTCCTCTTCCTCAAAAACGTCTGCATCTTCGCACTCCTCAACTACAACGTCTGCATCTTCGCACTCCTCCTCCTCCTCAAATACAATGTCTGCATCATCACACTCCTCCTCCTCATCAACATCTGCATCTTCACACTCCTCCTCCTCCTCAACTACATCTCAATCTTCACATTCCTCCTCCTCCTCAACTACAACGTCTGCATCTTCGCACTCAACTACAACGTCTGCGTCTTCACACACAACTACAACGTCTGCATCTTCGCACTCAACTACAACGTCTGCATCTTCGCACTCAACTACAACGTCTGCATCTTCGCACTCAACTACGTCTGCATCTTCGCACTCCTCAACTACAACGTCTGCATCTTCGCACTCCTCAACTACAACGTCTGCATCTTCGCACTCCTCAACTACAACGTCTGCATCTTCGCACTCCTCAACTACAACGTCTGCATCTTCGCACTCCTCAACTACAACGTCTGCATCTTCGCACTCCTCAACTACAACGTCTGCATCTTCGCACTCCTCAACTACAACGTCTGCATCTTCGCACTCCTCAACTACAACGTCTGCATCTTCGCACTCCTCAACTACAACGTCTGCATCTTCGCACTCCTCAACTACAACGTCTGCATCTTCGCACTCCTCAACTACAACGTCTGCATCTTCGCACTCCTCAACTACAACGTCTGCATCTTCGCACTCCTCAACTACAACGTCTGCATCTTCGCACTCCTCAACTACAACGTCTGCATCTTCGCACTCCTCAACTACAACGTCTGCATCTTCGCACTCCTCAACTACAACGTCTGCATCTTCGCACTCCTCAACTACAACGTCTGCATCTTCGCACTCCTCAACTACAACGTCTGCATCTTCGCACTCCTCAACTACAACGTCTGCATCTTCAAACTCCTCAACTACAACGTCTGCATCTTTGCATTCCTCCTCCTCAATTACAACGACTGCATCTTCACACTACTGCTCCTCATCAAGTACAACGTCTGCATCTTCACACTCCTCCTCCTCAAACTACAAGTCTGCATCGTCGCACTCCTCCTCTTACTCAAATACGTCTGCATCTTCGCACTCCTCCTCAACTACAACGTCTGCATCTTCGCACTCCTCCTCCTCCTCAAATACAATGTCTGCATCATCACACTCCTCCTCCTCATCAACATCTGCATCTTCACACTCCTCCTCCTCCTCAACTACATCTCAATCTTCACACTCCTCCTCCTCCTCAACTACAACGTCTGCATCTTCGCACTCAACTACAACGTCTGCGTCTTCGCACTCAACTACAACGTCTGCGTCTTCGCACTCAACTACAACGTCTGCGTCTCCGCACTCAACTACAACGTCTGCGTCTCCGCACTCAACTACAACGTCTGCGTCTCCGCACTCAACTACAACGTCTGCGTCTCCGCACTCAACTACAACGTCTGCGTCTCCGCGCTCAACTACAACGTCTGCGTCTCCGCGCTCAACTACAACGTCTGCGTCTTCGCACTCAACTACAACGTCTGCGTCTTCGCACTCAACTACAACGTCTGCGTCTTCGCAATCCTCAACTACAACGTCTGCATCTGCACACTCCTCAACTACAACGTCTGCATCTTCGCACGCCTCAACTACAACGTCTGCATCTTCGCACTCCTCAACTACAACGTCTGCATCTTCGCACTCCTCAACTACAACGTCTGCATCTTCGCACTCCTCAACTACAACGTCTGCATCTTCGCACTCCTCAACTACAACGTCTGCATCTTCGCACTCCTCAACTACAACGTCTGCATCTTCGCACTCCTCAACTACAACGTCTGCATCTTCGCACTCCTCAACTACAACGTCTGCATCTTCGCACTCCTCAACTACAACGTCTGCATCTTCGCACTCCTCAACTACAACGTCTGCATCTTCGCACTCCTCAACTACAACGTCTGCATCTTCGCACTCCTCAACTACAACGTCTGCATCTTCGCACTCCTCAACTACAACGTCTGCATCTTCGCACTCCTCAACTACAACGTCTGCATCTTCGCACTCCTCAACTACAATGTCTGCATCTTCGCACTCCTCAACTACAACGTCTGCATCTTCGCACTCAACTACAACGTCTGCATCTTCGCACTCAACTACAACGTCTGCATCTTCGCACTCCTCAACTACAACGTCTGCATCTTCGCACTCCTCAACTGCAACGTCTGCATCTTCGCACTCAACTGCAACGTCTGCATCTTCGCACTCAACTACAACGTCTGCATCTTCGCACTCCTCAACTACAACGTCTGCATCTTCGCACTCCTCAACTACAACGTCTGCATCTTCGCACTCCTCAACTACAACGTCTGCATCTTCGCACTCAACTACAACGTCTGCATCTGCGCACTCCTCAACTACAACGTCTGCATCTTCGCACTCAACTACAACGTCTGCATCTTCGCACTCAACTACAACGTCTGCATCTTCGCACTCCTCAACTACAACGTCTGCATCTGCACACTCCTCAACTACAACGTCTGCATCTTCGCACGCCTCAACTACAACGTCTGCATCTTCGCACTCCTCAACTACAACGTCTGCATCTTCGCACTCCTCAACTACAACGTCTGCATCTTCGCACTCCTCAACTACAACGTCTGCATCTTCGCACTCCTCAACTACAACGTCTGCATCTTCGCACTCCTCAACTACAACGTCTGCATCTTCGCACTCAACTACAACGTCCGCATCTGCGCACTCCTCAACTACAACGTCTGCATCTTCGCACTCAACTACAACGTCTGCATCTTCGCACTCCTCAACTACAACGTCTGCATCTTCGCACTCCTCAACTACAACGTCTGCATCTTTGCACTCCTCAACTACAACGTCTGCATCTTCGCACTCCTCAACAACGTCTGCATCTTCGCACTCAACTACAACGTCTGCATCTTCGCACTCAACTACAACGTCTGCATCTTCGCACTCCTCAACTACGTCTGCATCTTCGCACTCCTCAACTACAACGTCTGCATCTTCGCACTCCTCAACTACAACGTCTGCATCTTCGCACTCAACTACAACGTCTGCATCTTCGCACTCAACTACAACGTCTGCATCTTCGCACTCCTCAACTACAACGTCTGCATCTTCACAATCCTCCTCAACTAAAATGTCTGCATCTTCACACTCCTCCTCCTAAACTACAACATCTGCATCTTCACACTCCTCCTCCTCAACTACGTCTGCATCTGCGCACTCCTCAACTATAACGACTGCATCTTCACACTCAACTACAAAGTCTGCATTTTCGCACTCCTCCTGCACCTCAACTACAACGTCTGCATCTTTGCACTCCTCAACTACAACATCTGCATCTTCGCACTCCTCAACAACGTCTGCATCTTCGCACTCAACTACAACGTCTGCATCTTCGCATTCAACTACAACGTCTGCATCTTCGCACTCCTCAACTACGTCTGCATCTTCGCACTCCTCAACTACAACGTCTGCATCTTCGCACTCCTCAACTACAACGTCTGCATCTTCGCACTCCTCAACTACAACATCTGCATCTTCGCACTCCTCAACTACAACGTCTGCATCTTCGCACTCAACTACAACGTCTGCATCTTCGCACTCCTCAACTACAACGTCTGCATCTTCACAATCCTCCTCAACTAAAATGTCTGCATCTTCACACTCCTCCTCCTAAACTACAACATCTGCATCTTCACACTCCTCCTCCTCAACTACGTCTGCATCTGTGCACTCCTCAACTATAATGACTGCATCTTCACACTCAACTACAAAGTCTGCATATTCGCACTCCTCCTGCACCTCAACTACAACATCTGCATCTTCACACTCCTCCTCCTCAACTACAAGGTCTGCATCTTCACACTCCTCCTCCTCGTCCTCAACTACAACGTCTGCATCTTCGCACTCCTCCTCCTCCTCCTCAACTACAATGTCTGCATCTTCGCACTCGTCCTCCTCAACTACAACGTCTGCATCTTCACACTCCTCATCCTCCTCCTCAACTACGTCTGCATCTTCACGCACATCCTCAACTACAACGTCTGCATCTTCGCACTCCTCCTCCTCCTCAAATACAATGTCTGCATCATCACACTCCTCCTCCTCATCAACATCTGCATCTTCGCACTCAACTACTACGTCTGCATCTTCGCACTCAACTACAACGTCTGCGTCTTCGCACTCAACTACAACGTCTGCGTCTCCGCACTCAACTACAACGTCTGCGTCTTCGCACTCAACTACAACGTCTGCGTCTTCGCACTCAACTACAACGTCTGCGTCTTCGCACTCAACTACAACGTCTGCGTCTTCGCACACAACTACAACGTCTGCGTCTTCGCACTCAACTACAACGTCTGCGTCTTCGCACTCCTCAACTACAACGTCTGCGTCTTCGCACTCCTCAACTACAACGTCTGCATCTTCGCACTCCTCAACTACAACGTCTGCATCTTCGCACTCCTCAACTACAACGTCTGCATCTTCGCACTCCTCAACTACAACGTCTGCATCTTCGCACTCCTCAACTACAACGTCTGCATCTTCGCACTCCTCAACTACAACGTCTGCATCTTCGCACTCCTCAACTACAACGTCTGCATCTTCGCACTCCTCAACTACAACGTCTGCATCTTCGCACTCCTCAACTACAACGTCTGCATCTTCGCACTCCTCAACTACAACGTCTGCATCTTCGCACTCCTCAACTACAACGTCTGCATCTTCGCACTCCTCAACTACAACGTCTGCATCTTCGCACTCCTCAACTACAACGTCTGCATCTTCGCACTCCTCAACTACAACGTCTGCATCTTCGCACTCCTCAACTACAACGTCTGCATCTTCGCACTCCTCAACTACAACGTCTGCATCTTCGCACTCCTCAACTACAACGTCTGCATCTTCGCACTCCTCAACTACAACGTCTGCATCTTCGCACTCCTCAACTACAACGTCTGCATCTTCGCACTCCTCAACTACAACGTCTGCATCTTCGCACTCCTCAACTACAACGTCTGCATCTTCGCACTCCTCAACTACAACGTCTGCATCTTCGCACTCCTCAACTACAACGTCTGCATCTTCAAACTTCTCAACTACAACGTCTGCATCTTTGCATTCCTCCTCCTCAATTACAACGACTGCATCTTCACACTACTGCTCCTCATCAAGTACAACGTCTGCATCTTCACACTCCTCCTCCTCAAACTACAACGTCTGCATCGTCGCACTCCTCCTCTTCCTCAAAAACGTCTGCATCTTCGCACTCCTCAACTACAACGTCTGCATCTTCGCACTCCTCCTCCTCCTCAAATACAATGTCTGCATCATCACACTCCTCCTCCTCATCAACATCTGCATCTTCACACTCCTCCTCCTCCTCAACTACATCTCAATCTTCACATTCCTCCTCCTCCTCAACTACAACGTCTGCATCTTCGCACTCAACTACAACGTCTGCGTCTTCACACACAACTACAACGTCTGCATCTTCGCACTCAACTACAACGTCTGCATCTTCGCACTCAACTACAACGTCTGCATCTTCGCACTCAACTACGTCTGCATCTTCGCACTCCTCAACTACAACGTCTGCATCTTCGCACTCCTCAACTACAACGTCTGCATCTTCGCACTCCTCAACTACAACGTCTGCATCTTCGCACTCCTCAACTACAACGTCTGCATCTTCGCACTCCTCAACTACAACGTCTGCATCTTCGCACTCCTCAACTACAACGTCTGCATCTTCGCACTCCTCAACTACAACGTCTGCATCTTCGCACTCCTCAACTACAACGTCTGCATCTTCGCACTCCTCAACTACAACGTCTGCATCTTCGCACTCCTCAACTACAACGTCTGCATCTTCGCACTCCTCAACTACAACGTCTGCATCTTCGCACTCCTCAACTACAACGTCTGCATCTTCGCACTCCTCAACTACAACGTCTGCATCTTCGCACTCCTCAACTACAACGTCTGCATCTTCGCACTCCTCAACTACAACGTCTGCATCTTCGCACTCCTCAACTACAACGTCTGCATCTTCGCACTCCTCAACTACAACGTCTGCATCTTCGCACTCCTCAACTACAACGTCTGCATCTTCGCACTCCTCAACTACAACGTCTGCATCTTCAAACTCCTCAACTACAACGTCTGCATCTTTGCATTCCTCCTCCTCAATTACAACGACTGCATCTTCACACTACTGCTCCTCATCAAGTACAACGTCTGCATCTTCACACTCCTCCTCCTCAAACTACAAGTCTGCATCGTCGCACTCCTCCTCTTACTCAAATACGTCTGCATCTTCGCACTCCTCCTCAACTACAACGTCTGCATCTTCGCACTCCTCCTCCTCCTCAAATACAATGTCTGCATCATCACACTCCTCCTCCTCATCAACATCTGCATCTTCACACTCCTCCTCCTCCTCAACTACATCTCAATCTTCACACTCCTCCTCCTCCTCAACTACAACGTCTGCATCTTCGCACTCAACTACAACGTCTGCGTCTTCGCACTCAACTACAACGTCTGCGTCTTCGCACTCAACTACAACGTCTGCGTCTCCGCACTCAACTACAACGTCTGCGTCTCCGCACTCAACTACAACGTCTGCGTCTCCGCACTCAACTACAACGTCTGCGTCTCCGCGCTCAACTACAACGTCTGCGTCTCCGCGCTCAACTACAACGTCTGCGTCTTCGCACTCAACTACAACGTCTGCGTCTTCGCACTCAACTACAACGTCTGCGTCTTCGCAATCCTCAACTACAACGTCTGCATCTGCACACTCCTCAACTACAACGTCTGCATCTTCGCACGCCTCAACTACAACGTCTGCATCTTCGCACTCCTCAACTACAACGTCTGCATCTTCGCACTCCTCAACTACAACGTCTGCATCTTCGCACTCCTCAACTACAACGTCTGCATCTTCGCACTCCTCAACTACAACGTCTGCATCTTCGCACTCCTCAACTACAACGTCTGCATCTTCGCACTCCTCAACTACAACGTCTGCATCTTCGCACTCCTCAACTACAACGTCTGCATCTTCGCACTCCTCAACTACAACGTCTGCATCTTCGCACTCCTCAACTACAACGTCTGCATCTTCGCACTCCTCAACTACAACGTCTGCATCTTCGCACTCCTCAACTACAACGTCTGCATCTTCGCACTCCTCAACTACAACGTCTGCATCTTCGCACTCCTCAACTACAACGTCTGCATCTTCGCACTCCTCAACTACAATGTCTGCATCTTCGCACTCCTCAACTACAACGTCTGCATCTTCGCACTCAACTACAACGTCTGCATCTTCGCACTCAACTACAACGTCTGCATCTTCGCACTCCTCAACTACAACGTCTGCATCTTCGCACTCCTCAACTGCAACGTCTGCATCTTCGCACTCAACTGCAACGTCTGCATCTTCGCACTCAACTACAACGTCTGCATCTTCGCACTCCTCAACTACAACGTCTGCATCTTCGCACTCCTCAACTACAACGTCTGCATCTTCGCACTCCTCAACTACAACGTCTGCATCTTCGCACTCAACTACAACGTCTGCATCTGCGCACTCCTCAACTACAACGTCTGCATCTTCGCACTCAACTACAACGTCTGCATCTTCGCACTCCTCAACTACAACGTCTGCATCTTCGCACTCCTCAACTACAACGTCTGCATCTTTGCACTCCTCAACTACAACGTCTGCATCTTCGCACTCCTCAACAACGTCTGCATCTTCGCACTCAACTACAACGTCTGCATCTTCGCACTCCTCAACTACGTCTGCATCTTCGCACTCCTCAACTACAACGTCTGCATCTTCGCACTCCTCAACTACAACGTCTGCATCTTCGCACTCCTCAACTACAACGTCTGCATCTTCGCACTCAACTACAACGTCTGCATCTTCGCACTCCTCAACTACAACGTCTGCATCTTCACAATCCTCCTCAACTAAAATGTCTGCATCTTCACACTCCTCCTCCTAAACTACAACATCTGCATCTTCACACTCCTCCTCCTCAACTACGTCTGCATCTGTGCACTCCTCAACTATAATGACTGCATCTTCACACTCAACTACAAAGTCTGCATTTTCGCACTCCTCCTGCACCTCAACTACAACATCTGCATCTTCACACTCCTCCTCCTCAACTACAAGGTCTGCATCTTCACACTCCTCCTCCTCGTCCTCAACTACAACGTCTGCATCTTCGCACTCCTCCTCCTCCTCCTCAACTACAATGTCTGCATCTTCGCACTCGTCCTCCTCAACTACAACGTCTGCATCTTCACACTCCTCATCCTCCTCCTCAACTACGTCTGCATCTTCACGCACATCCTCAACTACAACGTCTGCATCTTCGCACTCCTCCTCCTCCTCAAATACAATGTCTGCATGATCACACTCCTCCTCCTCATCAACAGCTGCATCTTCGCACTCAACTACTACGTCTGCATCTTCGCACTCAACTACAACGTCTGCATCTTCGCACTCAACTACAACGTCTGCATCTCCGCACTCAACTACAACGTCTGCGTCTCCGCACTCAACTACAACGTCTGCGTCTTCGCACTCAACTACAACGTCTGCGTCTTCGCACTCAACTACAACGTCTGCGTCTTCGCACTCAACTACAACGTCTGCGTCTTCGCACTCAACTACAACGTCTGCGTCTTCGCACTCAACTACAACGTCTGCGTCCTCGCACTCAACTACAACGTCTGCGTCTTCGCACTCAACTACAACGTCTGCGTCTTCGCACTCAACTACAACGTCTGCGTCTTCGCACTCAACTACAACGTCTGCGTCTTCGCACACAACTACAACGTCTGCATCTTCGCACTCAACTACAACGTCTGCATCTTCGCACTCAACTACAACGTCTGCATCTTCGCACTCCTCAACTACAACGTCTGCATCTTCGCACTCCTCAACTACAACGTCTGCATCTTCGCACTCCTCAACTACAACGTCTGCATCTTCGCACTCCTCAACTACAACGTCTGCATCTTCGCACTCCTCAACTACAACGTCTGCATCTTCGCACTCAACTACAACGTCCGCATCTGCGCACTCCTCAACTACAACGTCTGCATCTTCGCACTCAACTACAACGTCTGCATCTTCGCACTCCTCAACTACAACGTCTGCATCTTCGCACTCCTCAACTACAACGTCTGCATCTTTGCACTCCTCAACTACAACGTCTGCATCTTCGCACTCCTCAACAACGTCTGCATCTTCGCACTCAACTACAACGTCTGCATCTTCGCACTCAACTACAACGTCTGCATCTTCGCACTCCTCAACTACGTCTGCATCTTCGCACTCCTCAACTACAACGTCTGCATCTTCGCACTCCTCAACTACAACGTCTGCATCTTCGCACTCCTCAACTACAACGTCTGCATCTTCGCACTCAACTACAACGTCTGCATCTTCGCACTCAACTACAACGTCTGCATCTTCGCACTCCTCAACTACAACGTCTGCATCTTCACAATCCTCCTCAACTAAAATGTCTGCATCTTCACACTCCTCCTCCTAAACTACAACATCTGCATCTTCACACTCCTCCTCCTCAACTACGTCTGCATCTGCGCACTCCTCAACTATAACGACTGCATCTTCACACTCAACTACAAAGTCTGCATTTTCGCACTCCTCCTGCACCTCAACTACAACGTCTGCATCTTTGCACTCCTCAACTACAACGTCTGCATCTTCGCACTCCTCAACAACGTCTGCATCTTCGCACTCAACTACAACGTCTGCATCTTCGCATTCAACTACAACGTCTGCATCTTCGCACTCCTCAACTACGTCTGCATCTTCGCACTCCTCAACTACAACGTCTGCATCTTCGCACTCCTCAACTACAACGTCTGCATCTTCGCACTCCTCAACTACAACATCTGCATCTTCGCACTCCTCAACTACAACGTCTGCATCTTCGCACTCAACTACAACGTCTGCATCTTCGCACTCCTCAACTACAACGTCTGCATCTTCACAATCCTCCTCAACTAAAATGTCTGCATCTTCACACTCCTCCTCCTAAACTACAACATCTGCATCTTCACACTCCTCCTCCTCAACTACGTCTGCATCTGTGCACTCCTCAACTATAATGACTGCATCTTCACACTCAACTACAAAGTCTGCATTTTCGCACTCCTCCTGCACCTCAACTACAACATCTGCATCTTCACACTCCTCCTCCTCAACTACAAGGTCTGCATCTTCACACTCCTCCTCCTCGTCCTCAACTACAACGTCTGCATCTTCGCACTCCTCCTCCTCCTCCTCAACTACAATGTCTGCATCTTCGCACTCGTCCTCCTCAACTACAACGTCTGCATCTTCACACTCCTCATCCTCCTCCTCAACTACGTCTGCATCTTCACGCACATCCTCAACTACAACGTCTGCATCTTCGCACTCCTCCTCCTCCTCAAATACAATGTCTGCATCATCACACTCCTCCTCCTCATCAACATCTGCATCTTCGCACTCAACTACTACGTCTGCATCTTCGCACTCAACTACAACGTCTGCATCTTCGCACTCAACTACAACGTCTGCGTCTCCGCACTCAACTACAACGTCTGCGTCTTCGCACTCAACTACAACGTCTGCGTCTTCGCACTCAACTACAACGTCTGCGTCTTCGCACTCAACTACAACGTCTGCGTCTTCGCACTCAACTACAACGTCTGCGTCTTCGCACACAACTACAACGTCTGCGTCTTCGCACTCAACTACAACGTCTGCGTCTTCGCACTCCTCAACTACAACGTCTGCGTCTTCGCACTCCTCAACTACAACGTCTGCATCTTCGCACTCCTCAACTACAACGTCTGCATCTTCGCACTCCTCAACTACAACGTCTGCATCTTCGCACTCCTCAACTACAACGTCTGCATCTTCGCACTCCTCAACTACAACGTCTGCATCTTCGCACTCCTCAACTACAACGTCTGCATCTTCGCACTCCTCAACTACAACGTCTGCATCTTCGCACTCCTCAACTACAACGTCTGCATCTTCGCACTCCTCAACTACAACGTCTGCATCTTCGCACTCCTCAACTACAACGTCTGCATCTTCGCACTCCTCAACTACAACGTCTGCATCTTCGCACTCCTCAACTACAACGTCTGCATCTTCGCACTCCTCAACTACAACGTCTGCATCTTCGCACTCCTCAACTACAACGTCTGCATCTTCGCACTCCTCAACTACAACGTCTGCATCTTCGCACTCCTCAACTACAACGTCTGCATCTTCGCACTCCTCAACTACAACGTCTGCATCTTCGCACTCCTCAACTACAACGTCTGCATCTTCGCACTCCTCAACTACAACGTCTGCATCTTCGCACTCCTCAACTACAACGTCTGCATCTTCGCACTCCTCAACTACAACGTCTGCATCTTCGCACTCCTCAACTACAACGTCTGCATCTTCGCACTCCTCAACTACAACGTCTGCATCTTCAAACTTCTCAACTACAACGTCTGCATCTTTGCATTCCTCCTCCTCAATTACAACGACTGCATCTTCACACTACTGCTCCTCATCAAGTACAACGTCTGCATCTTCACACTCCTCCTCCTCAAACTACAACGTCTGCATCGTCGCACTCCTCCTCTTCCTCAAAAACGTCTGCATCTTCGCACTCCTCAACTACAACGTCTGCATCTTCGCACTCCTCCTCCTCCTCAAATACAATGTCTGCATCATCACACTCCTCCTCCTCATCAACATCTGCATCTTCACACTCCTCCTCCTCCTCAACTACATCTCAATCTTCACATTCCTCCTCCTCCTCAACTACAACGTCTGCATCTTCGCACTCAACTACAACGTCTGCGTCTTCACACACAACTACAACGTCTGCATCTTCGCACTCAACTACAACGTCTGCATCTTCGCACTCAACTACAACGTCTGCATCTTCGCACTCAACTACGTCTGCATCTTCGCACTCCTCAACTACAACGTCTGCATCTTCGCACTCCTCAACTACAACGTCTGCATCTTCGCACTCCTCAACTACAACGTCTGCATCTTCGCACTCCTCAACTACAACGTCTGCATCTTCGCACTCCTCAACTACAACGTCTGCATCTTCGCACTCCTCAACTACAACGTCTGCATCTTCGCACTCCTCAACTACAACGTCTGCATCTTCGCACTCCTCAACTACAACGTCTGCATCTTCGCACTCCTCAACTACAACGTCTGCATCTTCGCACTCCTCAACTACAACGTCTGCATCTTCGCACTCCTCAACTACAACGTCTGCATCTTCGCACTCCTCAACTACAACGTCTGCATCTTCGCACTCCTCAACTACAACGTCTGCATCTTCGCACTCCTCAACTACAACGTCTGCATCTTCGCACTCCTCAACTACAACGTCTGCATCTTCGCACTCCTCAACTACAACGTCTGCATCTTCGCACTCCTCAACTACAACGTCTGCATCTTCGCACTCCTCAACTACAACGTCTGCATCTTCGCACTCCTCAACTACAACGTCTGCATCTTCAAACTCCTCAACTACAACGTCTGCATCTTTGCATTCCTCCTCCTCAATTACAACGACTGCATCTTCACACTACTGCTCCTCATCAAGTACAACGTCTGCATCTTCACACTCCTCCTCCTCAAACTACAAGTCTGCATCGTCGCACTCCTCCTCTTACTCAAATACGTCTGCATCTTCGCACTCCTCCTCAACTACAACGTCTGCATCTTCGCACTCCTCCTCCTCCTCAAATACAATGTCTGCATCATCACACTCCTCCTCCTCATCAACATCTGCATCTTCACACTCCTCCTCCTCCTCAACTACATCTCAATCTTCACACTCCTCCTCCTCCTCAACTACAACGTCTGCATCTTCGCACTCAACTACAACGTCTGCGTCTTCGCACTCAACTACAACGTCTGCGTCTTCGCACTCAACTACAACGTCTGCGTCTCCGCACTCAACTACAACGTCTGCGTCTCCGCACTCAACTACAACGTCTGCGTCTCCGCACTCAACTACAACGTCTGCGTCTCCGCGCTCAACTACAACGTCTGCGTCTCCGCGCTCAACTACAACGTCTGCGTCTCGCACTCAACTACAACGTCTGCGTCTTCGCACTCAACTACAACGTCTGCGTCTTCGCATCCTCAACTACAACGTCTGCATCTGCACACTCCTCAACTACAACGTCTGCATCTTCGCACGCCTCAACTACAACGTCTGCATCTTCGCACTCCTCAACTACAACGTCTGCATCTTCGCACTCCTCAACTACAACGTCTGCATCTTCGCACTCCTCAACTACAACGTCTGCATCTTCGCACTCCTCAACTACAACGTCTGCATCTTCGCACTCCTCAACTACAACGTCTGCATCTTCGCACTCCTCAACTACAACGTCTGCATCTTCGCACTCCTCAACTACAACGTCTGCATCTTCGCACTCCTCAACTACAACGTCTGCATCTTCGCACTCCTCAACTACAACGTCTGCATCTTCGCACTCCTCAACTACAACGTCTGCATCTTCGCACTCCTCAACTACAACGTCTGCATCTTCGCACTCCTCAACTACAACGTCTGCATCTTCGCACTCCTCAACTACAACGTCTGCATCTTCGCACTCCTCAACTACAACGTCTGCATCTTCGCACTCCTCAACTACAATGTCTGCATCTTCGCACTCCTCAACTACAACGTCTGCATCTTCGCACTCAACTACAACGTCTGCATCTTCGCACTCAACTACAACGTCTGCATCTTCGCACTCCTCAACTACAACGTCTGCATCTTCGCACTCCTCAACTACAACGTCTGCATCTTCGCACTCAACTGCAACGTCTGCATCTTCGCACTCAACTACAACGTCTGCATCTTCGCACTCCTCAACTACAACGTCTGCATCTTCGCACTCCTCAACTACAACGTCTGCATCTTCGCACTCCTCAACTACAACGTCTGCATCTTCGCACTCAACTACAACGTCTGCATCTGCGCACTCCTCAACTACAACGTCTGCATCTTCGCACTCAACTACAACGTCTGCATCTTCGCACTCCTCAACTACAACGTCTGCATCTTCGCACTCCTCAACTACAACGTCTGCATCTTTGCACTCCTCAACTACAACGTCTGCATCTTCGCACTCCTCAACAACGTCTGCATCTTCGCACTCAACTACAACGTCTGCATCTTCGCACTCCTCAACTACGTCTGCATCTTCGCACTCCTCAACTACAACGTCTGCATCTTCGCACTCCTCAACTACAACGTCTGCATCTTCGCACTCCTCAACTACAACGTCTGCATCTTCGCACTCAACTACAACGTCTGCATCTTCGCACTCCTCAACTACAACGTCTGCATCTTCACAATCCTCCTCAACTAAAATGTCTGCATCTTCACACTCCTCCTCCTAAACTACAACATCTGCATCTTCACACTCCTCCTCCTCAACTACGTCTGCATCTGTGCACTCCTCAACTATAATGACTGCATCTTCACACTCAACTACAAAGTCTGCATTTTCGCACTCCTCCTGCACCTCAACTACAACATCTGCATCTTCACACTCCTCCTCCTCAACTACAAGGTCTGCATCTTCACACTCCTCCTCCTCGTCCTCAACTACAACGTCTGCATCTTCGCACTCCTCCTCCTCCTCCTCAACTACAATGTCTGCATCTTCGCACTCGTCCTCCTCAACTACAACGTCTGCATCTTCACACTCCTCATCCTCCTCCTCAACTACGTCTGCATCTTCACGCACATCCTCAACTACAACGTCTGCATCTTCGCACTCCTCCTCCTCCTCAAATACAATGTCTGCATGATCACACTCCTCCTCCTCATCAACAGCTGCATCTTCGCACTCAACTACTACGTCTGCATCTTCGCACTCAACTACAACGTCTGCATCTTCGCACTCAACTACAACGTCTGCATCTCCGCACTCAACTACAACGTCTGCGTCTCCGCACTCAACTACAACGTCTGCGTCTTCGCACTCAACTACAACGTCTGCGTCTTCGCACTCAACTACAACGTCTGCGTCTTCGCACTCAACTACAACGTCTGCGTCTTCGCACTCAACTACAACGTCTGCGTCCTCGCACTCAACTACAACGTCTGCGTCTTCGCACTCAACTACAACGTCTGCGTCTTCGCACTCAACTACAACGTCTGCGTCTTCGCACTCAACTACAACGTCTGCGTCTTCGCACACAACTACAACGTCTGCATCTTCGCACTCAACTACAACGTCTGCATCTTCGCACTCAACTACAACGTCTGCATCTTCGCACTCCTCAACTACAACGTCTGCATCTTCGCACTCCTCAACTACAACGTCTGCATCTTCGCACTCCTCAACTACAACGTCTGCATCTTCGCACTCCTCAACTACAACGTCTGCATCTTCGCACTCCTCAACTACAACGTCTGCATCTTCGCACTCCTCAACTACAACGTCTGCATCTTCGCACTCCTCAACTACAACGTCTGCATCTTCGCACTCCTCAACTACAACGTCTGCATCTTCGCACTCCTCAACTACAACGTCTGCATCTTCGCACTCCTCAACTACAACGTCTGCATCTTCGCACTCCTCAACTACAACGTCTGCATCTTCGCACTCCTCAACTACAACGTCTGCATCTTCGCACTCCTCAACTACAACGTCTGCATCTTCGCACTCCTCAACTACAACGTCTGCATCTTCGCACTCCTCAACTACAACGTCTGCATCTTCGCACTCCTCAACTACAACGTCTGCATCTTCGCACTCCTCAACTACAACGTCTGCATCTTCGCACTCCTCAACTACAACGTCTGCATCTTCGCACTCCTCAACTACAACGTCTGCATCTTCGCACTCCTCAACTACAACGTCTGCATCTTCGCACTCCTCAACTACAACGTCTGCATCTTCGCACTCCTCAACTACAACGTCTGCATCTTCGCACTCCTCAACTACAACGTCTGCATCTTCGCACTCCTCAACTACAACGTCTGCATCTTCGCACTCCTCAACTACAACGTCTGCATCTTCAAACTCCTCAACTACAACGTCTGCATCTTCACACTACTGCTCCTCATCAAGTACAACGTCTGCATCTTCACACTCCTCCTCCTCAAACTACAAGTCTGCATCGTCGCACTCCTCCTCTTACTCAAATACATCTGCATCTTCGCACTCCTCCTCAACTACAACGTCTGCATCTTCGCACTCCTCCTCCTCCTCAAATACAATGTCTGCATCATCACACTCCTCCTCCTCATCAACATCTGCATCTTCACACTCCTCCTCCTCCTCAACTACATCTCAATCTTCACACTCCTCCTCCTCCTCAACTACAACGTCTGCATCTTCGCACTCAACTACAACGTCTGCGTCTTCGCACTCAACTACAACGTCTGCGTCTTCGCACTCAACTACAACGTCTGCGTCTTCGCACTCAACTACAACGTCTGCGTCTTCGCACTCAACTACAACGTCTGCGTCTCCGCACTCAACTACAACGTCTGCGTCTCCGCACTCAACTACAACGTCTGCGTCTCCGCACTCAACTACAACGTCTGCGTCTCCGCACTCAACTACAACGTCTGCGTCTCCGCACTCAACTACAACGTCTGCGTCTTCGCACTCAACTACAACGTCTGCGTCTTCGCACTCAACTACAACGTCTGCGTCTTCGCAATCCTCAACTACAACGTCTGCATCTGCACACTCCTCAACTACAACGTCTGCATCTTCGCACGCCTCAACTACAACGTCTGCATCTTCGCACTCCTCAACTACAACGTCTGCATCTTCGCACTCCTCAACTACAACGTCTGCATCTTCGCACTCCTCAACTACAACGTCTGCATCTTCGCACTCCTCAACTACAACGTCTGCATCTTCGCACTCCTCAACTACAACGTCTGCATCTTCGCACTCCTCAACTACAACGTCTGCATCTTCGCACTCCTCAACTACAACGTCTGCATCTTCGCACTCCTCAACTACAACGTCTGCATCTTCGCACTCCTCAACTACAACGTCTGCATCTTCGCACTCCTCAACTACAACGTCTGCATCTTCGCACTCCTCAACTACAACGTCTGCATCTTCGCACTCCTCAACTACAACGTCTGCATCTTCGCACTCCTCAACTACAATGTCTGCATCTTCGCACTCAACTACAACGTCTGCATCTTCGCACTCAACTACAACGTCTGCATCTTCGCACTCAACTACAACGTCTGCATCTTCGCACTCCTCAACTACAACGTCTGCATCTTCGCACTCCTCAACTGCAACGTCTGCATCTTCGCACTCAACTGCAACGTCTGCATCTTCGCACTCAACTACAACGTCTGCATCTTCGCACTCCTCAACTACAACGTCTGCATCTTCGCACTCCTCAACTACAACGTCTGCATCTTCGCACTCCTCAACTACAACGTCTGCATCTTCGCACTCCTCAACTACAACGTCTGCATCTTCGCACTCAACTACAACGTCTGCATCTGCGCACTCCTCAACTACAACGTCTGCATCTTCGCACTCAACTACAACGTCTGCATCTTCGCACTCCTCAACTACAACGTCTGCATCTTCGCACTCCTCAACTACAACGTCTGCATCTTTGCACTCCTCAACTACAACGTCTGCATCTTCGCACTCCTCAACAACGTCTGCATCTTCGCACTCAACTACAACGTCTGCATCTTCGCACTCCTCAACTACGTCTGCATCTTCGCACTCCTCAACTACAACGTCTGCATCTTCGCACTCCTCAACTACAACGTCTGCATCTTCGCACTCCTCAACTACAACGTCTGCATCTTCGCACTCAACTACAACGTCTGCATCTTCGCACTCCTCAACTACAACGTCTGCATCTTCACAATCCTCCTCAACTAAAATGTCTGCATCTTCACACTCCTCCTCCTAAACTACAACATCTGCATCTTCACACTCCTCCTCCTCAACTACGTCTGCATCTGTGCACTCCTCAACTATAATGACTGCATCTTCACACTCAACTACAAAGTCTGCATTTTCGCACTCCTCCTGCACCTCAACTACAACATCTGCATCTTCACACTCCTCCTCCTCGTCCTCAACTACAACGTCTGCATCTTCGCACTCCTCCTCCTCCTCCTCAACTACAATGTCTGCATCTTCGCACTCGTCCTCCTCAACTACAACGTCTGCATCTTCACACTCCTCATCCTCCTCCTCAACTACGTCTGCATCTTCACGCACATCCTCAACTACAACGTCTGCATCTTCGCACTCCTCCTCCTCCTCAAATACAATGTCTGCATGATCACACTCCTCCTCCTCATCAACATCTGCATCTTCGCACTCAACTACTACGTCTGCATCTTCGCACTCAACTACAACGTCTGCGTCTTCGCACTCAACTACAACGTCTGCGTCTTCGCACTCAACTACAACGTCTGCGTCTCCGCACTCAACTACAACGTCTGCGTCTCCGCACTCAACTACAACGTCTGCGTCTCCGCACTCAACTACAACGTCTGCGTCTTCGCACTCAACTACAACGTCTGCGTCTTCGCACTCAACTACAACGTCTGCGTCTTCGCACTCAACTACAACGTCTGCGTCTTCGCACTCAACTACAACGTCTGCGTCCTCGCACTCAACTACAACGTCTGCGTCTTCGCACTCATCTACAACGTCTGCGTCTTCGCACTCAACTACAACGTCTGCGTCTTCGCACTCAACTACAACGTCTGCGTCTTCGCACTCAACTACAACGTCTGCGTCTTCGCACACAACTACAACGTCTGCGTCTTCGCACTCAACTACAACGTCTGCGTCTTCGCACTCAACTACAACGTCTGCGTCTTCGCACTCCTCAACTACAACGTCTGCGTCTTCGCACTCCTCAACTACAACGTCTGCATCTTCGCACTCCTCAACTACAACGTCTGCATCTTCGCACTCCTCAACTACAACGTCTGCATCTTCGCACTCCTCAACTACAACGTCTGCATCTTCGCACTCCTCAACTACAACGTCTGCATCTTCGCATTCCTCAACTACAACGTCTGCATCTTCGCACTCCTCAACTACAACGTCTGCATCTTCGCACTCCTCAACTACAACGTCTGCATCTTCGCACTCCTCAACTACAACGTCTGCATCTTCGCACTCCTCAACTACAACGTCTGCATCTTCGCACTCCTCAACTACAACGTCTGCATCTTCGCACTCCTCAACTACAACGTCTGCATCTTCGCACTCCTCAACTACAACGTCTGCATCTTCGCACTCCTCAACTACAACGTCTGCATCTTCGCACTCCTCAACTACAACGTATGCATCTTCGCACTCCTCAACTACAACGTCTGCATCTTCGCACTCCTCAACTACAACGTCTGCATCTTCGCACTCCTCAACTACAACGTCTGCATCTTCGCACTCCTCAACTACAACGTCTGCATCTTCGCACTCCTCAACTACAACGTCTGCATCTTCGCACTCCTCAACTACAACGTCTGCAACTTCGCACTCCTCAACTACAACGTCTGCATCTTCAAACTTCTCAACTACAACGTCTGCATCTTTGCATTCCTCCTCCTCAATTACAACGACTGCATCTTCACACTACTGCTCCTCATCAAGTACAACGTCTGCATCTTCACACTCCTCCTCCTCAAACTACAACGTCTGCATCGTCGCACTCCTCCTCTTCCTCAAAAACGTCTGCATCTTCGCACTCCTCAACTACAACGTCTGCATCTTCGCACTCCTCCTCCTCCTCAAATACAATGTCTGCATCATCACACTCCTCCTCCTCATCAACATCTGCATCTTCACACTCCTCCTCCTCCTCAACTACATCTCAATCTTCACATTCCTCCTCCTCCTCAACTACAACGTCTGGATCTTCGCACTCAACTACAACGTCTGCATCTTCGCACTCAACTACAACGTCTGCATCTTCGCACTCCTCAACTACAACGTCTGCATCTTCGCACTCCTCAACTACAACGTCTGCATCTTCGCACTCCTCAACTGCAACGTCTGCATCTTCGCACTCCTCAACTACAACGTCTGCATCTTCGCACTCCTCAACTACAACGTCTGCATCTTCGCACTCCTCAACTACAACGTCTGCATCTTCGCACTCCTCAACTACAACGTCTGCATCTTCGCACTCCTCAACTACAACGTCTGCATCTTCGCACTCCTCAACTACAACGTCTGCATCTTCGCACTCCTCAACTACAACGTCTGCATCTTCGCACTCCTCAACTACAACGTCTGCATCTTCGCACTCCTCAACTACAACGTCTGCATCTTCGCACTCCTCAACTACAACGTCTGCATCTTCGCACTCCTCAACTACAACGTCTGCATCTTCGCACTCCTCAACTACAACGTCTGCATCTTCGCACTCCTCAACTACAACGTCTGCATCTTCGCACTCCTCAACTACAACGTCTGCATCTTCGCACTCCTCAACTACAACGTCTGCATCTTCGCACTCCTCAACTACAACGTCTGCATCTTCGCACTCCTCAACTACAACGTCTGCATCTTCGCACTCCTCAACTACAACGTCTGCATCTTCGCACTCCTCAACTACAACGTCTGCATCTTCGCACTCCTCAACTACAACGTCTGCATCTTCGCACTCCTCAACTACAACGTCTGCATCTTCGCACTCCTCAACTACAACGTCTGCATCTTCGCACTCCTCAACTACAACGTCTGCATCTTCGCACTCCTCAACTACAACGTCTGCATCTTCGCACTCCTCAACTACAACGTCTGCATCTTCGCACTCCTCAACTACAACGTCTGCATCTTCAAACTCCTCAACTACAACGTCTGCATCTTTGCATTCCTCCTCCTCAATTACAACGACTGCATCTTCACACTACTGCTCCTCATCAAGTACAACGTCTGCATCTTCACACTCCTCCTCCTCAAACTACAAGTCTGCATCGTCGCACTCCTCCTCTTACTCAAATACGTCTGCATCTTCGCACTCCTCCTCAACTACAACGTCTGCATCTTCGCACTCCTCCTCCTCCTCAAATACAATGTCTGCATCATCACACTCCTCCTCCTCATCAACATCTGCATCTTCACACTCCTCCTCCTCCTCAACTACATCTCAATCTTCACATTCCTCCTCCTCCTCAACTACAACGTCTGCATCTTCGCACTCAACTACAACGTCTGCGTCTTCGCACTCAACTACAACGTCTGCGTCTCCGCACTCAACTACAACGTCTGCGTCTCCGCACTCAACTACAACGTCTGCGTCTCCGCACTCAACTACAACGTCTGCGTCTTCGCACTCAACTACAACGTCTGCGTCTTCGCACTCAACTACAACGTCTGCGTCTTCGCACTCAACTACAACGTCTGCATCTTCGCAATCCACAACTACAACGTCTGCAAATGTCTGCATCTTCGCACTCCTCAACTACAACGTCTGCATCTTCGCACTCCTCAACTACAACGTCTGCATCTTCGCACTCCTCAACTACAACGTCTGCATCTTCGCACTCATCAACTACAACGTCTGCATCTTCGCACTCCTCAACTACAACGTCTGCATCTTCGCACTCCTCAACTACAACGTCTGCATCTTCGCACTCCTCAACTACAACGTCTGCATCTTCGCACTCCTCAACTACAACGTCTGCATCTTCGCACTCCTCAACTACAACGTCTGCATCTTCGCACTCCTCAACTACAACGTCTGCATCTTCGCACTCCTCAACTACAATGTCTGCATCTTCGCACTCCTCAACTACAACGTCTGCATCTTCGCACTCAACTACAACGTCTGCATCTTCGCACTCAACTACAACGTCTGCATCTTCGCACTCCTCAACTACAACGTCTGCATCTTCGCACTCCTCAACTGCAACGTCTGCATCTTCGCACTCAACTACAACGTCTGCATCTTCGCACTCCTCAACTACAACGTCTGCATCTTCGCACTCCTCAACTACAACGTCTGCATCTTCGCACTCCTCAACTACAACGTCTGCATCTTCGCACTCCTCAACTACAACGTCTGCATCTTCGCACTCCTCAACTACAACGTCTGCATCTTCGCACTCAACTACAACGTCTGCATCTGCGCACTCCTCAACTACAACGTCTGCATCTTCGCACTCAACTACAACGTCTGCATCTTCGCACTCCTCAACTACAACGTCTGCATCTTCGCACTCCTCAACTACAACGTCTGCATCTTTGCACTCCTCAACTACAACGTCTGCATCTTCGCACTCCTCAACAACGTCTGCATCTTCGCACTCAACTACAACGTCTGCATCTTCGCACTCCTCAACTACGTCTGCATCTTCGCACTCCTCAACTACAACGTCTGCATCTTCGCACTCCTCAACTACAACGTCTGCATCTTCGCACTCCTCAACTACAACGTCTGCATCTTCGCACTCAACTACAACGTCTGCATCTTCGCACTCCTCAACTACAACGTCTGCATCTTCACAATCCTCCTCAACTAAAATGTCTGCATCTTCACACTCCTCCTCCTAAACTACAACATCTGCATCTTCACACTCCTCCTCCTCAACTACGTCTGCATCTGTGCACTCCTCAACTATAATGACTGCATCTTCACACTCAACTACAAAGTCTGCATTTTCGCACTCCTCCTGCACCTCAACTACAACATCTGCATCTTCACACTCCTCCTCCTCAACTACAAGGTCTGCATCTTCACACTCCTCCTCCTCGTCCTCAACTACAACGTCTGCATCTTCGCACTCCTCCTCCTCCTCCTCAACTACAATGTCTGCATCTTCGCACTCGTCCTCCTCAACTACAACGTCTGCATCTTCACACTCCTCATCCTCCTCCTCAACTACGTCTGCATCTTCACGCACATCCTCAACTACAACGTCAGCATCTTCGCACTCCTCCTCCTCCTCAAATACAATGTCTGCATCATCACACTCCTCCTCCTCATCAACATCTGCATCTTCGCACTCAACTACTACGTCTGCATCTTCGCACTCAACTACAACGTCTGCATCTCCGCACTCAACTAGAACGTCTGCATCTCCGCACTCAACTACAACGTCTGCATCTCCGCACTCAACTACAACGTCTGCGTCTTCGCACTCAACTACAACGTCTGCGTCTTCGCACTCAACTACAACGTCTGCGTCTTCGCACTCAACTACAACGTCTGCGTCTTCGCACTCAACTACACCGTCTGCGTCCTCGCACTCAACTACAACGTCTGCGTCTTCGCACTCAACTACAACGTCTGCGTCTTCGCACTCAACTACAACGTCTGCGTCTTCGCACTCAACTACAACGTCTGCGTCTTCACACACAACTACAACGTCTGCGTCTTCGCACTCAACTACAACGTCTGCATCTTCGCACTCAACTACAACGTCTGCATCTTCGCACTCAACTACAACGTCTGCATCTTCGCACTCCTCAACTACAACGTCTGCAGCTTCGCACTCCTCAACTACAACGTCTGCACCTTCGCACTCCTCAACTACAACGTCTGCACCTTCGCACTCCTCAACTACAACGTCTGCATCTTCGCACTCCTCAACTACAACGTCTGCATCTTCGCACTCCTCAACTACAACGTCTGCATCTTCGCACTCCTCAACTACAACGTCTGCATCTTCGCACTCCTCAACTACAACGTCTGCATCTTCGCACTCCTCAACTACAACGTCTGCATCTTCGCACTCCTCAACTACAACGTCTGCATCTTCGCACTCCTCAACTACAACGTCTGCATCTTCGCACTCCTCAACTACAACGTCTGCATCTTCGCACTCCTCAACTACAACGTCTGCATCTTCGCACTCCTCAACTACAACGTCTGCATCTTCGCACTCCTCAACTACAACGTCTGCATCTTCGCACTCCTCAACTACAACGTCTGCATCTTCGCACTCCTCAACTACAACGTCTGCATCTTCGCACTCCTCAACTACAACGTCTGCATCTTCGCACTCCTCAACTACAACGTCTGCATCTTCGCACTCCTCAACTACAACGTCTGCATCTTCGCACTCCTCAACTACAACGTCTGCATCTTCGCACTCCTCAACTACAACGTCTGCATCTTCAAACTCCTCAACTACAACGTCTGCATCTTTGCATTCCTCCTCCTCAATTACAACGACTGCATCTTCACACTACTGCTCCTCATCAAGTACAACGTCTGCATCTTCACACTCCTCCTCCTCAAACTACAACGTCTGCATCGTCGCACTCCTCCTCTTCCTCAAAAACGTCTGCATCTTCGCACTCCTCCTCAACTACAACGTCTGCATCTTCGCACTCCTCCTCCTCCTCAAATACAATGTCTGCATCATCACACTCCTCCTCCTCATCAACATCTGCATCTTCACACTCCTCCTCCTCCTCAACTACATCTCAATCTTCACATTCCTCCTCCTCCTCAACTACAACGTCTGCATATTCGCACTCAACTACAACGTCTGCGTCTCCGCACTCAACTACAACGTCTGCGTCTCCGCACTCAACTACAACGTCTGCGTCTCCGCACTCAACTACAACGTCTGCGTCTTCGCACTCAACTACAACGTCTGCGTCTTCGCACTCAACTACAACGTCTGCGTCTTCGCACTCAACTACAACGTCTGCATCTTCGCAATCCTCAACTACAACGTCTGCATCTGCACACTCCTCAACTACAACGTCTGCATCTTCGCACGCCTCAACTACAACGTCTGCATCTTCGCACTCCTCAACTACAACGTCTGCATCTTCGCACTCCTCAACTACAACGTCTGCATCTTCGCACTCCTCAACTACAACGTCTGCATCTTCGCACTCCTCAACTACAACGTCTGCATCTTCGCACTCCTCAACTACAACGTCTGCATCTTCGCACTCCTCAACTACAACGTCTGCATCTTCGCACTCATCAACTACAACGTCTGCATCTTCGCACTCCTCAACTACAACGTCTGCATCTTCGCACTCCTCAACTACAACGTCTGCATCTTCGCACTCCTCAACTACAACGTCTGCATCTTCGCACTCTTCAACTACAACGTCTGCATCTTCGCACTCCTCAACTACAACGTCTGCATCTTCGCACTCCTCAACTACAACGTCTGCATCTTCGCACTCCTCAACTACAACGTCTGCATCTTCGCACTCCTCAACTACAACGTCTGCATCTTCGCACTCCTCAACTACAACGTCTGCATCTTCGCACTCCTCAACTACAACGTCTGCATCTTCGCACTCAACTACAACGTCTGCATCTTCGCACTCAACTACAACGTCTGCATCTTCGCACTCAACTACAACGTCTGCATCTTCGCACTCAACTACAACGTCTGCATCTTCGCACTCCTCAACTACAACGTCTGCATCTTCGCACTCCTCAACTGCAACGTCTGCATCTTCGCACTCCTCAACTGCAACGTCTGCATCTTCGCACTCAACTACAACGTCTGCATCTTCGCACTCCTCAACTACAACGTCTGCATCTTCGCACTCCTCAACTACAACGTCTGCATCTTCGCACTCCTCAACTACAACGTCTGCATCTTCGCACTCAACTACAACGTCTGCATCTGCGCACTCCTCAACTACAACGTCTGCATCTTCGCACTCAACTACAACGTCTGCATCTTCGCACTCCTCAACTACAACGTCTGCATCTTCGCACTCCTCAACTACAACGTCTGCATCTTCGCACTCCTCAACTACAACGTCTGCATCTTCGCACTCCTCAACTACAACGTCTGCATCTTTGCACTCCTCAACTACAACGTCTGCATCTTCGCACACCTCAACAACGTCTGCATCTTCGCACTCCTCAACTACGTCTGCATCTTCGCAATCCTCAACTACGTCTGCATCTTCGCACTCCTCAACTACGTCTGCATCTTCGCACTCCTCAACTACAACGTCTGCATCTTCGCACTCCTCAACTACAACGTCTGCATCTTCGCACTCCTCAACTACAACGTCTGCATCTTCGCACTCCTCAACTACAACGTCTGCATCTTCGCACTCAACTACAACGTCTGCATCTTCGCACTCCTCAACTACAACGTCTGCATCTTCACAATCCTCCTCAACTAAAATGTCTGCATCTTCACACTCCTCCTCCTAAACTACAACATCTGCATCTTCACACTCCTCCTCCTCAACTACGTCTGCATCTGTGCACTCCTCAACTATAATGACTGCATCTTCACACTCAACTACAAAGTCTGCATTTTCGCACTCCTCCTGCACCTCAACTACATCATCTGCATCTTCACACTCCTCCTCCTCAACTACAAGGTCTGCATCTTCACACTCCTCCTCCTCGTCCTCAACTACAACGTCTGCATCTTCGCACTCCTCCTCCTCCTCCTCAACTACAATGTCTGCATCTTCGCACTCGTCCTCCTCAACTACAACGTCTGCATCTTCACACTCCTCATCCTCCTCCTCAACTACGTCTGCATCTTCACGCACATCCTCAACTACAACGTCTGCATCTTCGCACTCCTCCTCCTCCTCAAATACAATGTCTGCATCATCACACTCCTCCTCCTCATCAACATCTGCATCTTCGCACTCAACTACTACGTCTGCATCTTCGCACTCAACTACAACGTCTGCATCTCCGCACTCAACTACAACGTCTGCGTCTTCGCACTCAACTACAACGTCTGCGTCTTCGCACTCAACTACAACGTCTGCGTCTTCGCACTCAACTACAACGTCTGCGTCTTCGCACTCAACTACAACGTCTGCGTCCTCGCACTCAACTACAACGTCTGCGTCTTCGCACTCAACTACAACGTCTGCGTCTTCGCACTCAACTACAACGTCTGCGTCTTCGCACTCAACTACAACGTCTGCGTCTTCCCACACAACTACAACGTCTGCATCTTCGCACTCAACTACAACGTCTGCATCTTCGCACTCAACTACAACGTCTGCATCTTCGCACTCCTCAACTACAACGTCTGCGTCTTCACACACAACTACAACGTCTGCATCTTCGCACTCAACTACAACGTCTGCATCTTCGCACTCAACTACAACGTCTGCATCTTCGCACTCAACTACAACGTCTGCATCTTCGCACTCAACTACAACGTCTGCATCTTCGCACTCAACTACAACGTCTGCATCTTCGCACTCAACTACAACGTCTGCATCTTCGCACTCAACTACAACGTCTGCATCTTCGCACTCCTCAACTACAACGTCTGCATCTTCGCACTCCTCAACTACAACGTCTGCATCTTCGCACTCCTCAACTACAACGTCTGCATCTTCGCACTCCTCAACTACAACGTCTGCATCTTCGCACTCCTCAACTACAACGTCTGCATCTTCGCACTCCTCAACTACAACGTCTGCATCTTCGCACTCCTCAACTACAACGTCTGCATCTTCGCACTCCTCAACTACAACGTCTGCATCTTCGCACTCCTCAACTACAACGTCTGCATCTTCGCACTCCTCAACTACAACGTCTGCATCTTCGCACTCCTCAACTACAACGTCTGCATCTTCGCACTCCTCAACTACAACGTCTGCATCTTCGCACTCCTCAACTACAACGTCTGCATCTTCGCACTCCTCAACTACAACGTCTGCATCTTCGCACTCCTCAACTACAACGTCTGCATCTTCGCACTCCTCAACTACAACGTCTGCACCTTCGCACTCCTCAACTACAACGTCTGCACCTTCGCACTCCTCAACTACAACGTCTGCACCTTCGCACTCCTCAACTACAACGTCTGCATCTTCGCACTCCTCAACTACAACGTCTGCACCTTCGCACTCCTCAACTACAACGTCTGCACCTTCGCACTCCTCAACTACAACGTCTGCATCTTCGCACTCCTCAACTACAACGTCTGCATCTTCGCACTCCTCAACTACAACGTCTGCATCTTCGCACTCCTCAACTACAACGTCTGCATCTTCGCACTCCTCAACTACAACGTCTGCATCTTCGCACTCCTCAACTACAACGTCTGCATCTTCGCACTCCTCAACTACAACGTCTGCATCTTCGCACTCCTCAACTACAACGTCTGCATCTTCGCACTCCTCAACTACAACGTCTGCATCTTCGCACTCCTCAACTACAACGTCTGCATCTTCGCACTCCTCAACTACAACGTCTGCATCTTCGCACTCCTCAACTACAACGTCTGCATCTTCGCACTCCTCAACTACAACGTCTGCATCTTCGCACTCCTCAACTACAACGTCTGCATCTTCGCACTCCTCAACTACAACGTCTGCATCTTCGCACTCCTCAACTACAACGTCTGCATCTTCGCACTCCTCAACTACAACGTCTGCATCTTCGCACTCCTCAACTACAACGTCTGCATCTTCGCACTCCTCAACTACAACGTCTGCATCTTCGCACTCCTCAACTACAACGTCTGCATCTTCAAACTCCTCAACTACAACGTCTGCATCTTTGCATTCCTCCTCCTCAATTACAACGACTGCATCTTCACACTACTGCTCCTCATCAAGTACAACGTCTGCATCTTCACACTCCTCCTCCTCAAACTACAACGTCTGCATCGTCGCACTCCTCCTCTTCCTCAAAAACGTCTGCAGCTTCGCACTCCTCCTCAACTACAACGTCTGCATCTTCGCACTCCTCAACTACAACGTCTGCATCTTCGCACTCCTCAACTACAACGTCTGCATCTTCGCACTCCTCAACTACAACGTCTGCATCTTCGCACTCCTCAACTACAACGTCTGCATCTTCGCACTCCTCAACTACAACGTCTGCATCTTCGCACTCCTCAACTACAACGTCTGCATTTTCGCACTCCTCAACTACAACGTCTGCATCTTCGCACTCCTCAACTACAACGTCTGCATCTTCGCACTCCTCAACTACAACGTCTGCATCTTCGCACTCCTCAACTACAACGTCTGCATCTTCAAACTCAACTACAACGTCTGCATCTTTGCATTCCTCCTCCTCAATTACAACGACTGCATCTTCACACTACTGCTCCTCATCAACTACAACGTCTGCGTCTCCGCACTCAACTACAACGTCAGCGTCTCCGCACTCAACTACAACGTCTGCGTCTCCGCACTCAACTACAACGTCTGCGTCTCCGCACTCAACTACAACGTCTGCGTCTCCGCACTCAACTACAACGTCTGCGTCTTCGCACTCAACTACAACGTCTGCGTCTTCGCACTCAACTACAACGTCTGCGTCTCCGCACTCAACTACAACGTCTGCGTCTCCGCACTCAACTACAACGTCTGCGTCTCCGCACTCAACTACAACGTCTGCGTCTCCGCACTCAACTACAACGTCTGCGTCTCCGCACACAACTACAACGTCTGCGTCTCCGCACTCAACTACAACGTCTGCGTCTCCGCACTCAACTACAACGTCTGCGTCTCCGCACTCAACTACAACGTCTGCGTCTTCGCACTCAACTACAACGTCTGCGTCTTCGCAATCCTCAACTACAACGTCTGCATCTGCACACTCCTCAACTACAACGTCTGCATCTTCGCACGCCTCAACTACAACGTCTGCATCTTCGCACTCCTCAACTACAAAGTCTGCATCTTCGCACTCCTCAACTACAATGTCTGCATCTTCGCACTCTTCAACTACAACGTCTGCATCTTCGCACTCAACTACAACGTCTGCATCTTCGCACTCAACTACAACGTCTGCATCTTCGCACTCCTCAACTACAACGTCTGCATCTTCGCACTCCTCAACTACAACGTCTGCATCTTCGCACTCCTCAACTACAACGTCTGCATCTTCGCACTCCTCAACTACAACGTCTGCATCTTCGCACTCCTCAACTACAATATCTGCATCTTCGCACTCCTCAACTACAACGTCTGCATCTTCGCACTCAACTACAACGTCTGCATCTTCGCACTCCTCAACTGCAACGTCTGCATCTTCGCACTCCTCAACTGCAACGTCTGCATCTTCGCACTCCTCAACTGCAACGTCTGCATCTTCGCACTCCTCAACTGCAACGTCTGCATCTTCGCACTCCTCAACTGCAACGTCTGCATCTTCGCACTCCTCAACTGCAACGTCTGCATCTTCGCACTCCTCAACTGCAACGTCTGCATCTTCGCACTCCTCAACTGCAACGTCTGCATCTTCGCACTCAACTACAACGTCTGCATCTTCGCACTCCTCAACTACAACGTCTGCATCTTCGCACTCCTCAACTACAACGTCTGCATCTTCGCACTCCTCAACTACAACGTCTGCATCTTCGCACTCCTCAACTACAACGTCTGCATCTTCGCACTCCTCAACTACAACGTCTGCATCTGCGCACTCCTCAACTACAACGTCTGCATCTGCGCACTCCTCAACTACAACGTCTGCATCTTCGCACTCAACTACAACGTCTGCATCTTCGCACTCCTCAACTACAACGTCTGCATCTTCGCACTCCTCAACTACAACGTCTGCATCTTTGCACTCCTCAACTACAACGTCTGCATCTTCGCACTCCTCAACTACAACGTCTGCATCTTCGCACTCAACTACAACGTCTGCATCTTCGCACTCCTCAACTACGTCTGCATCTTCGCACTCCTCAACTACAACGTCTGCATCTTCGCACTCCTCAACTACAACGTCTGCATCTTCGCACTCCTCAACTACAACGTCTGCATCTTCGCACTCCTCAACTACAACGTCTGCATCTTCGCACTCCTCAACTACAACGTCTGCATCTTCACAATCCTCCTCAACTAAAATGTCTGCATCTTCACACTCCTCCTCCTAAACTACAACATCTGCATCTTCACACTCCTCCTCATCAACTACGTCTGCATCTGTGCACTCCTCAACTATAACGACTGCATCTTCACACTCAACTACAAAGTCTGCATTTTCGCACTCCTCCTGCACCTCAACTACAACATCTGCATCTTCACACTCCTCCTCCTCAACTACAAGGTCTGCATCTTCACACTCCTCCTCCTCGTCCTCAACTACAACGTCTGCATCTTCGCACTCCTCCTCCTCCTCCTCAACTACAATGTCTGCATCTTCGCACTCGTCCTCCTCAACTACAACGTCTGCATCTTCACACTCCTCATCCTCCTCCTCAACTACGTCTGCATCTTCACGCACATCCTCAACTACAACGTCTGCATCTTCGCACTCCTCCTCCTCCTCAAATACAATGTCTGCATCATCACACTCCTCCTCCTCATCAACATCTGCATCTTCACACTCCTCCTCCTCCTCAACTACATCTCAATCTTCACATTCCTCCGCCTCCTCAACTACAACGTCTGCGTCTTCGCACTCAACTACAACGTCTGCGTCTTCGCACTCAACTACAACGTCTGCGTCTTCGCACACAACTACAACGTCTGCGTCTTCGCACTCAACTACAACGTCTGCATCTTCGCACTCAACTACAACGTCTGCATCTTCGCACTCAACTACAACGTCTGCATCTTCGCACTCCTCAACTACAACGTCTGCATCTTCGCACTCCTCAACTACAACGTCTGCATCTTCGCACTCCTCAACTACAACGTCTGCATCTTCGCACTCCTCAACTACAACGTCTGCATCTTCGCACTCCTCAACTACAACGTCTGCATCTTCGCACTCCTCAACTACAACGTCTGCATCTTCGCACTCCTCAACTACAACGTCTGCATCTTCGCACTCCTCAACTACAACGTCTGCATCTTCGCACTCCTCAACTACAACGTCTGCATCTTCGCACTCCTCAACTACAACGTCTGCATCTTCGCACTCCTCAACTACAACGTCTGCATCTTCGCACTCCTCAACTACAACGTCTGCATCTTCGCACTCCTCAACTACAACGTCTGCATCTTCGCACTCCTCAACTACAACGTCTGCATCTTCAAACTCCTCAACTACAACGTCTGCATCTTTGCATTCCTCCTCCTCAATTACAACGACTGCATCTTCACACTCCTCCTCCTCAAACTACAACGTCTGCATCGTCGCACTCCTCTTCCTCAAAAACGTCTGCATCTTCGCACTCCTCCTCAACTACAACGTCTGCATCTTCGCACTCCTCCTCCTCCTCAAATACAATGTCTGCATCATCACACTCCTCCTCCTCATCAACATCTGCATCTTCACACTCCTCCTCCTCCTCAACTACATCTCAATCTTCACATTCCTCCTCCTCCTCAACTACAACGTCTGCGTCTCCGCACTCAACTACAACGTCTGCGTCTCCGCACTCAACTACAACGTCTGCGTCTCCGCACTCAACTACAACGTCTGCGTCTCCGCACTCAACTACAACGTCTGCGTCTCCGCACTCAACTACAACGTCTGCGTCTCCGCACTCAACTACAACGTCTGCGTCAGCGCACTCAACTACAACGTCTGCGTCTCCGCACTCAACTACAACGTCTGCGTCTCCGCACTCAACTACAACGTCTGCGTCTCCGCACTCAACTACAACGTCTGCGTCTCCGCACTCAACTACAACGTCTGCGTCTCCGCACTCAACTACAACGTCTGCGTCTCCGCACTCAACTACAACGTCTGCGTCTCCGCACTCAACTACAACGTCTGCGTCTCCGCACTCAACTACAACGTCTGCGTCTCCGCACTCAACTACAACGTCTGCGTCTCCGCACTCAACTACAACGTCTGCGTCTCCGCACTCAACTACAACGTCTGCGTCTCCGCACTCAACTACAACGTCTGCGTCTCCGCACTCAACTACAACGTCTGCGTCTCCGCACTCAACTACAACGTCTGCGTCTCCGCACTCAACTACAACGTCTGCGTCTCCGCACTCAACTACGTCTGCGTCACCGCACTCAACTACAACGTCTGCGTCTCCGCACTCAACTACAACGTCTGCGTCTTCGCACTCAACTACAACGTCTGCGTCTTCGCACTCAACTACAACGTCTGCGTCTTCGCAATCCTCAACTACAACGTCTGCATCTGCGCACTCCTCAACTACAACGTCTGCATCTTCGCACTCCTCAACTACAACGTCTGCATCTTCGCACTCCTCAACTACAACGTCTGCATCTTCGCATTCCTCAACTACAACGTCTGCATCTTCGCACTCCTCAACTACAACGTCTGCATCTTCGCACTCCTCAACTACAACGTCTGCATCTTCACACTTCTCAACTACAACGTCTGCATCTTCGCACTCCTCAACTACAACGTCTGCATCTTCGCACTCAACTACAACGTCTGCATCTTCGCACTCCTCAACTGCAACGTCTGCATCTTCGCACTCCTCAACTGCAACATCTGCATCTTCGTACTCCTCAACTGCAACGTCTGCATCTTCGCACTCAACTACAACGTCTGCATCTTCGCACTCCTCAACTACAACGTCTGCATCTTCGCACTCCTCAACTACAACGTCTGCATCTGCGCACTCCTCAACTACAACGTCTGCATCTGCGCACTCCTCAACTACAACGTCTGCATCTTCGCACTCAACTACAACGTCTGCATCTTCGCACTCCTCAACTACAACGTCTGCATCTTCGCACTCAACTACAACGTCTGCATCTTCGCACTCCTCAACTACAACGTCTGCATCTTCGCACTCCTCAACTACAATGTCTGCATCTTCGCACTCCTCAACTACAACGTCTGCATCTTCGCACTCCTCAACTACAACGTCTGCATTTTCGCACTCCTCAACTACAACGTCTGCATCTTCGCACTCCTCAACTACAACGTCTGCATCTTCGCACTCCTCAACTACAACGTCTGCATCTTCACAATCCTCCTCAACTAAAATGTCTGCATCTTCACACTCCTCCTCCTAAACTACAACATCTGCATCTTCACACTCCTCCTCCTCAACTACGTCTGCATCTGCGCACTCCTCAACTATAACGACTGCATCTTCACACTCAACTACAAAGTCTGCATTTTCGCAATCCTCCTGCACCTCAACTACAACATCTGCATCTTCACACTCCTCCTCCTCAACTACAACGTCTGCATCTTCACACTCCTCCTCCTCGTCCTCAACTACAACGTCTGCATCTTCGCACTCCTCCTCCTCCTCCTCAACTACAATGTCTGCATCTTCGCACTCGTCCTCCTCAACTACAACGTCTGCATCTTCACACTCCTCATCCTCCTCCTCAACTACGTCTGCATCTTCACGCACATCCTCAACTACAACGTCTGCATCTTCGCACTCCTCCTCCTCCTCAAATACAATGTCTGCATCATCACACTCCTCCTCCTCATCAACATCTGCATCTTCACACTCCTCCTCCTCCTCAACTACATCTCAATCTTCACATTCCTCCTCCTCCTCAACTACAATGTCTGCATCTTCGCACTCAACTACGTCTGCATCTTCGCACTCAACTACAACGTCTGCGTCTTCGCACTCAACTACAACGTCTGCGTCTCCGCACTCAACTACAACGTCTGCGTCTTCGCACTCAACTACAACGTCTGCGTCTTCGCACTCAACTACAACGTCTGCGTCTTCGCACTCAACTACAACGTCTGCGTCTTCGCACACAACTACAACGTCTGCGTCTTCACACTCAACTACAACGTCTGCGTCTTCGCACTCAACTACAACGTCTGCGTCTTCGCACTCAACTACAACGTCTGCGTCTTCGCACTCAACTACAGCGTCTGCGTCTTCGCACTCAACTACAACGTCTGCGTCTTCGCACTCAACTACAACGTCTGCGTCTTCGCACACAACTACAACGTCTGCGTCTTCGCACTCAACTACAACATCTGCTTCTTCGCACTCAACTACAACGTCTGCGTCTTCGCACTCCTCAACTACAACGTCTGCATCTTCGCACTCCTCAACTACAACGTCTGCATCTTCGCACTCCTCAACTACAACGTCTGCATTTTCGCACTCCTCAACTACAACGTCTGCATCTTCACACCCCTCCTCCTGCTCAACTACAATGTCTGCATCGTCACACTCCTCCTCCTCCTCAATTACGTTTGCATCTTCGCACTTCTCCTCCTCAACTACAATGTCTGCATCTTCGCACTCCTCCTGCACCTCAACTACAACATCTGCATCTTCACACTCCTCCTCCTCCTCAACTACAATGTTTGCACCTTCACACTCCTCCTGCTTCTCCTCAACTACAACGTCTGAATGTTCGCAATCCTCCTCAACAACAGCATCTGCATCGTCACACTCCTCCTCCTCCTCAATTACGTTTGCATCTTCGCACTGCTTCTCCTCAACTACAATGTCTGCATCTTCACACTCCTCAACTACAACGACTGCATCTTCACACTCCTCCTCAACTACGTCTGCATCTTCACACTCCTCCTCCTCAAATACAACGTCTACATCTTCACACTCCTCCTCCTCAAATACAACGTCTGCATCTTCACACTCCTCCTCAACTACAATGTCTGCATCTTCGCACTCCTCCTCAACTACGTCTGCATCTTTGCACTCCTCCTCAACTACAACGTCTGCATCTTCGCATTCCTCCTCAACTACAACGTCTGCATCTTCGCACTCCTCCTCAACTACAACGTCTGCATCTTCGCACTCCTCCTCAACTACAACGTCTGCATCTTCGCACTCCTCCTCCTCAACTGCAACGTCTGCATCTTCGCACTCGTCCTCAACTACGTCTGCATCTTCACACTCCTCCTCCTCAAATACAACGTCTACATCTTCACACTCGTCCTCCTCAAATACAACGTCTGCATCTTCACACTCCTCCTCAACTACGTCTGCATCTACACACACATCCTCAACTACAACATCTGCAACTTCGCACTCCTCCTCCTCTTAAAATCCGTCTGCATCATCACACTCCTCCTCATCAACATCTGCATCTTCACACTCCTCCTCATCAACTACAACATCTGCATCTTCACACTCCTCCTCATCAACTACAACATCTGCATCTTCACACTCCTCCTCCTCAACTACAATGTCTGCATCTTCGCACTCCTCAACTACAACGTCTGCATCTTCGCACTCCTCAACTACAACGTCTGCATCTTCGCACTCCTCAACTACAACGTCTGCATCTTCGCACTCCTCAACTACAACGTCTGCATCTTCGCACTCCTCAACTACAACGTCTGCATCTTCGCACTCCTCAACTACAACGTCTGCATCTTCGCACTCCTCAACTAAAATGTCGGCATCTTCACACTCCTCCTCCTCCTCCTCAACTACAACGTCTGCATCTTCACACTCCTCCTCAACAACATATGCATCTTCACACACCTCCTCCTCCTCAACTACAACATCTAAATCTTCACACTCCTCTTCAACTACAACGTCTGCATCTTCACACTCCTCTTCAACTACAACGTCTGCATCTTCACACACATCCTCAACTACAACATCTGCAACTTCGCACTCCTCAGCATTCTCAACTACAACGTCTGCATCTTCGCACTCCTCCTCAACTACAACGTCTGCATCTTCGGACTCCTCCTCAACTACAACGTCTGCGTCTTCGCACTCCTCCTCAGCTACAACGTCTGCATCTTTGCATTCCTGTTCCTCAATTACAACTTCTGCATCTTCACACTACTGCTCCTCATCAAGTACAATGTCTGCATCTTCACACTCCTCAAACTACAACGTCTGCATCGTCGCACTCCTCCTCTTCCTCAAAAACGTCTGCATCTTCACACTCCTCCTCAACTACATCTGCATCTTCACACTCCTCCTCAACTACAATGTCTGCATCTTCACACTCCTCATCCTCCTCAACTACAACGTCTGCATCTTCACACACATCCTCAACTACAACGTCTGCATCTTCACAATACTCCTCAACTACAACGTCTGCATCTTCGCACTCCTCCTCAACTACTTCTGCATCTTCTCACTCCTCCTCCTCAACTACAACGTCTGCATCTTCACACTCCTCCTCCTGCTCAACTACAACGTCTCCATCTTCACACTCCTCCTCCTGCTCAACTACAACGTCTGCATCTTCACACTCCTCCTCCTCCTCAATTACCACGTTTGCATCTTCGCACTGCTCCTCAACTACAACATCTGCATCTTCGCACGCCTCCTCCTCCTCAACTACAACGTCTGCATCTTCGCACTCCTACTCAACTACAACGTCTGCATCTACACACTCCTCCTCCTCAACTACAATGTCGGCATCTTCACACTCCTCCTTCTCAACTACAACGGCTGCATCTTCGCACTCCTCCTCCACCTCAACTATGATGTCTGCATTTTCGCAATGCTGCACCTCAACTACAACGTCTGCATCCTCGCACTCTACCTCCTCCTCAACTACATCTGCATTTCGCACTCCTCCTTCTCCTCAACTACAACGTCTGCATCTTCGCACTCAACTACAACGTCTGCATCTTTGCATTCCTCCTCCTCAATTACAACGTCTTCATCTTCACACTACTGCTCCTCATCAAGTACAACGTCTGCATCTTCACACTCCTCCTCCTCCTCAAACTACAACGTCTGCATCGTCGCACTCCTCCTCTTCCTCAAAAACGTCTGTATCTTCACACTCCTCCTCAACTACAACGTCTGCATCTTCACACTCCTCATCCTCCTGGTCAACTACAACGTCTGCATCTTCACACTCCTCATCCTCCTGGTCAACTACAACGTCTGCATCTTCACACACATCCTGAACTACAACGTCTGCATCTTCACAATACTCCTCAACTACAACGTCTGCATCTTCACAGTCCTCCTCAACTACAATGTCTGCATCTTCGCACTCCTCCTCAACTACAACGTCTGCATCTTCGCACTCCTCCTCAACTACAACATCTGCATCTTCGCATTCCTCAACTACAACGTCTGCATCTTCGCACTCCTCCTCAACTACAACGTCTGCATCTTCGCACTCCTCCTCAACTACAACATTTACATCTTCGCACTCCTCCTCCTCAACTACAACGTCTGCATCTTCGCACTCAACTACAACGTCTGCATCTTTGCATTCCTTCTCCTCAATTACAACGTCTTCATCTTCACACTACTGCTCCTCATCAAGTACAACGTCTGCATCTTCACACTCCTCCGCCTCCTCAAACTACAACGTCTGCATCGTCGCACTCCTCCTCTTCCTCAAAAACGTCTGTATCTTCACACTCCTCCTCAACTACAACGTCTGCATCTTCACACTCCTCATCCTCCTGGTCAACTACAACGTCTGCATCTTCACACACATCCTGAACTACAACGTCTGCATCTTCACAATACTCCTCAACTACAACGTCTGCATCTTCACAGTCCTCCTCAACTACAATGTCTGCATCTTCGCACTCCTCCTCAACTACGTCTGCATCTTCGCACTCCTCCTCAACTACAACGTCTGCATCTTCGCATTCCTCCTCAACTACAACGTCTGCATCTTCGCACTCCTCCTCAACTACAACGTCTGCATCTTCGCACTCCTCCTCAACTACAACGTCTGCATCTTCGCACTCCTCCTCCTCAACTGCAACGTCTGCATCTTCGCACTCGTCCTCAACTACGTCTGCATCTTCACACTCCTCCTCCTCAAATACAACGTCTACATCTTCACACTTGTCCTCCTCAAATACAACGTCTGCATCTTCACACTCCTCCTCAACTACGTCTGCATCTACACACACATCCTCAACTACAACATCTGCAACTTCGCACTCCTCCTCCTCTTAAAATCCGTCTGCATCATCACACTCCTCCTCATCAACATCTGCATCTTCACACTCCTCCTCATCAACTACAACATCTGCATCTTCACACTCCTCCTCATCAACTACAACATCTGCATCTTCACACTCCTCCTCCTCAACTACAATGTCTGCATCTTCGCACTCCTCAACTACAACGTCTGCATCTTCGCACTCCTCAACTACAACGTCTGCATCTTCGCACTCCTCAACTACAACGTCTGCATCTTCGCACTCCTCAACTACAACGTCTGCATCTTCGCACTCCTCAACTACAACGTCTGCATCTTCGCACTCCTCAACTAAAATGTCGGCATCTTCACACTCCTCCTCCTCCTCCTCAACTACAACGTCTGCATCTTCACACTCCTCCTCAACAACATATGCATCTTCACACACCTCCTCCTCCTCAACTACAACATCTAAATCTTCACACTCCTCTTCAACTACAACGTCTGCATCTTCACACTCCTCTTCAACTACAACGTCTGCATCTTCACACACATCCTCAACTACAACATCTGCAACTTCGCACTCCTCAGCATTCTCAACTACAACGTCTGCATCTTCGCACTCCTCCTCAACTACAACGTCTGCATCTTCGGACTCCTCCTCAACTACAACGTCTGCATCTTCGCACTCCTCCTCAGCTACAACGTCTGCATCTTTGC
The DNA here is from genome assembly GCF_017639515.1 of Carcharodon carcharias. NCBI lineage: Eukaryota > Metazoa > Chordata > Chondrichthyes > Lamniformes > Lamnidae > Carcharodon > Carcharodon carcharias. The sequence continues at coordinate 369,629 of NW_024470648.1, read as the reverse complement.
ATTCCTGTTCCTCAATTACAACTTCTGCATCTTCACACTACTGCTCCTCATCAAGTACAATGTCTGCATCTTCACACTCCTCAAACTACAACGTCTGCATCGTCGCACTCCTCCTCTTCCTCAAAAACGTCTGCATCTTCACACTCCTCCTCAACTACATCTGCATCTTCACACTCCTCCTCAACTACAATGTCTGCATCTTCACACTCCTCATCCTCCTCAACTACAACGTCTGCATCTTCACACACATCCTCAACTACAACGTCTGCATCTTCACAATACTCCTCAACTACAACGTCTGCATCTTCGCACTCCTCCTCAACTACTTCTGCATCTTCGCACACCTACTCAACTACAACATTTACATCTTCGCACTCCTCCTCCTCAACTGCAACGTCTGCATCTTCACACTCGTCCTCAACTACAACGTCTGCATCTTCACACTCCTCCTCCTCAAATACAACGTCTGCATCTTAACACTCCTCCTCAACTACATCTGCATCTACACACACATCCTCAACTACAACATCTGCATCTTCGCACTCCTCCTCCTCATCAAATATAACGTCTGCATCATCACACTCCTCCTCCTCATCAACATCTGCATCTTCACACCTCCTCATCAACTACAACATCTGCATCTTCACACTCCTCCTCCTCAACTACAATGTCTGCATCTTTGCACTCCTCAACTACAACATCTGCATCTTCGCACTCCTCCTCCTCAAATACAACGTCTGCATCTTAACACTCCTCCTCAACTACATCTGCATCTACACACACATCCTCAACTACAACATCTGCATCTTCGCACTCCTCCTCATCAAATACAACGTCTGCATCATCACACTCCTCCTCCTCATCAACATCTGCATCTTCACACTCCTCCTCATCAACTACAACATCTGCATCTTTGCACTCCTCAACTACAACGTCTGCATCTTCGCACTGCTCAACTACAACGTCTGCATCTTCACACTCCTCCTCCTGCTCAACTACAACGTCTCCATCTTCACACTCCTCCTCCTGCTCAACTACAACGTCTGCATCTTCACACTCCTCCTCCTCCTCAATTACCACGTTTGCATCTTCGCACTGCTCCTCAACTACAACATCTGCATCTTCGCACGCCTCCTCCTCCTCAACTACAACGTCTGCATCTTCGCACTCCTACTCAACTACAACGTCTGCATCTACACACTCCTCCTCCTCAACTACAATGTCGGCATCTTCACACTCCTCCTTCTCAACTACAACGGCTGCATCTTCGCACTCCTCCTCCACCTCAACTATGATGTCTGCATTTTCGCAATGCTGCACCTCAACTACAACGTCTGCATCCTCGCACTCTACCTCCTCCTCAACTACATCTGCATTTCGCACTCCTCCTTCTCCTCAACTACAACGTCTGCATCTTCGCACTCAACTACAACGTCTGCATCTTTGCATTCCTCCTCCTCAATTACAACGTCTTCATCTTCACACTACTGCTCCTCATCAAGTACAACGTCTGCATCTTCACACTCCTCCTCCTCCTCAAAAACGTCTGTATCTTCACACTCCTCCTCAACTACAACGTCTGCATCTTCACACTCCTCATCCTCCTGGTCAACTACAACGTCTGCATCTTCACACTCCTCATCCTCCTGGTCAACTACAACGTCTGCATCTTCACACACATCCTGAACTACAACGTCTGCATCTTCACAATACTCCTCAACTACAACGTCTGCATCTTCACAGTCCTCCTCAACTACAATGTCTGCATCTTCGCACTCCTCCTCAACTACAACGTCTGCATCTTCGCACTCCTCCTCAACTACAACATCTGCATCTTCGCATTCCTCCTCAACTACAACGTCTGCATCTTCGCACTCCTCCTCAACTACAACGTCTGCATCTTCGCACTCCTCCTCAACTACAACATTTACATCTTCGCACTCCTCCTCCTCAACTACAACGTCTGCATCTTCGCACTCAACTACAACGTCTGCATCTTTGCATTCCTCCTCCTCAATTACAACGTCTTCATCTTCACACTACTGCTCCTCATCAAGTACAACGTCTGCATCTTCACACTCCTCCGCCTCCTCAAACTACAACGTCTGCATCGTCGCACTCCTCCTCTTCCTCAAAAACGTCTGTATCTTCACACTCCTCCTCAACTACAACGTCTGCATCTTCACACTCCTCATCCTCCTGGTCAACTACAACGTCTGCATCTTCACACACATCCTGAACTACAACGTCTGCATCTTCACAATACTCCTCAACTACAACGTCTGCATCTTCACAGTCCTCCTCAACTACAATGTCTGCATCTTCGCACTCCTCAACTACGTCTGCATCTTCGCACTCCTCCTCAACTACAACGTCTGCATCTTCGCATTCCTCCTCAACTACAACGTCTGCATCTTCGCACTCCTCCTCAACTACAACGTCTGCATCTTCGCACTCCTCCTCAACTACAACGTCTGCATCTTCGCACTCCTCCTCCTCAACTGCAACGTCTGCATCTTCGCACTCGTCCTCAACTACGTCTGCATCTTCACACTCCTCCTCCTCAAATACAACGTCTACATCTTCACACTCGTCCTCCTCAAATACAACGTCTGCATCTTCACACTCCTCCTCAACTACGTCTGCATCTACACACACATCCTCAACTACAACATCTGCAACTTCGCACTCCTCCTCCTCTTAAAATCCGTCTGCATCATCACACTCCTCCTCATCAACATCTGCATCTTCACACTCCTCCTCATCAACTACAACATCTGCATCTTCACACTCCTCCTCATCAACTACAACATCTGCATCTTCACACTCCTCCTCCTCAACTACAATGTCTGCATCTTCGCACTCCTCAACTACAACGTCTGCATCTTCGCACTCCTCAACTACAACGTCTGCATCTTCGCACTCCTCAACTACAACGTCTGCATCTTCGCACTCCTCAACTACAACGTCTGCATCTTCGCACTCCTCAACTACAACGTCTGCATCTTCGCACTCCTCAACTAAAATGTCGGCATCTTCACACTCCTCCTCCTCCTCCTCAACTACAACGTCTGCATCTTCACACTCCTCCTCAACAACATATGCATCTTCACACACCTCCTCCTCCTCAACTACAACATCTAAATCTTCACACTCCTCTTCAACTACAACGTCTGCATCTTCACACTCCTCTTCAACTACAACGTCTGCATCTTCACACACATCCTCAACTACAACATCTGCAACTTCGCACTCCTCAGCATTCTCAACTACAACGTCTGCATCTTCGCACTCCTCCTCAACTACAACGTCTGCATCTTCGGACTCCTCCTCAACTACAACGTCTGCATCTTCGCACTCCTCCTCAGCTACAACGTCTGCATCTTTGCATTCCTGTTCCTCAATTACAACTTCTGCATCTTCACACTACTGCTCCTCATCAAGTACAATGTCTGCATCTTCACACTCCTCAAACTACAACGTCTGCATCGTCGCACTCCTCCTCTTCCTCAAAAACGTCTGCATCTTCACACTCCTCCTCAACTACATCTGCATCTTCACACTCCTCCTCAACTACAATGTCTGCATCTTCACACTCCTCATCCTCCTCAACTACAACGTCTGCATCTTCACACACATCCTCAACTACAACGTCTGCATCTTCACAATACTCCTCAACTACAACGTCTGCATCTTCGCACTCCTCCTCAACTACTTCTGCATCTTCGCACACCTACTCAACTACAACATTTACATCTTCGCACTCCTCCTCCTCAACTGCAACGTCTGCATCTTCACACTCGTCCTCAACTACAACGTCTGCATCTTCACACTCCTCCTCCTCAAATACAACGTCTGCATCTTAACACTCCTCCTCAACTACATCTGCATCTACACACACATCCTCAACTACAACATCTGCATCTTCGCACTCCTCCTCCTCATCAAATATAACGTCTGCATCATCACACTCCTCCTCCTCATCAACATCTGCATCTTCACACCTCCTCATCAACTACAACATCTGCATCTTCACACTCCTCCTCCTCAACTACAATGTCTGCATCTTTGCACTCCTCAACTACAACATCTGCATCTTCGCACTCCTCCTCCTCAAATACAACGTCTGCATCTTAACACTCCTCCTCAACTACATCTGCATCTACACACACATCCTCAACTACAACATCTGCATCTTCGCACTCCTCCTCATCAAATACAACGTCTGCATCATCACACTCCTCCTCCTCATCAACATCTGCATCTTCACACTCCTCCTCATCAACTACAACATCTGCATCTTTGCACTCCTCAACTACAACGTCTGCATCTTCGCACTGCTCAACTACAACGTCTGCATCTTCGTACTCATCCTCAACTACAATGTCGGCATCTTCACACTCCTCCTCCTCCTCAACTACAACGTCTGCATCTTCACACTCCTCAACAACATATGAATCTTCATACACCTCCTCCTCCTCAAGTACAACATCTAAATCTTCACACTCCTCAAATACAACGTCTGCATCTTCACACACATCAACTACAACGTCTGCAACTTCGCACTCCTCCTCAACTACAACATCTGCATCTTCGCACTTCTACTCCTCAACTACAAGGTCTGCATCTTCACACTCCTTGTCCTCCTCCTCAGCTACAACGTCTGCATCTTCACACACATCCACCTCAACTACAACGTCTGCATCTTCACACTCCTCCTCAACTACAATGTCTGCACCTTCACACACATCCTCAAGTACAACGTCTGCAACTTCGCACTCCTCCTCATTCTCAACTACAACGTCTGCATCTTCACACTCCTCCTCCTCAACTACAACTTGTGCATCTTCACACTCCTCATCCTCCTCCTGAACTACAACAACTGCATCTTCACACACATCCTCAACTACAACGTCTGCATCTTCACAATACTCCTCAACTACAACGTCTGCATCTTCACAGTCCTCCTCCTCAACTACAACTTCTGCATCTTCGCACTCCTACTCAACTACAACGTCTGCATCTTCGCACTCCTACTCAATTACGTCTGCCTCTTCACACTCCTGCTCCTCATCAAGTACAATGTCTGCAACTTCGCACTCCTCAACTACAACGTCTGCATCTTCGCACTCCTCCTCAACTACAATGTCGGCATCTTCACACTCCTCCTCCTCCTCAACTACAACGTCTGCACCTTCACACTCCTCCTCAACAACATATGCATCTTCACACACCTCCTCCTCCTCAACTATAACATCTAAATCTTCACACTCCTCTTCAACTACAACGTCTGCATCTTCACACTCCTCAACTACAATGTCTGCATCTTCACACTCCTCCTCCTCAACTACAACTTCTGCATCTTCGCACTCCTACTCAATTACAACGTCTGCATCTTCGCACTCCTACTCAATTACGTCTGCCTCTTCACACTCCTGCTCCTCATTAAGTACAATGTCTGCATCTTCGCACTCCTCAACTACAACGTCTGCATCTTCGCACTCCTCAACTACAACGTCTGCATCTTCGCACTCAACTACAACATCTGCATCTTCGCACTCCTCAACTACGTCTGCATCTTCGCTCTCCTCAACTACAACGTCTGCATCTTCGCACTCCTCAACTACAACGTCTGCATCTTCGCACTCCTCAACTACAACGTCTGCATCTTCGCACTCCTCAACTACAACGTCTGCATCTTCACAATCCTCCTCAACTAAAATGTCTGCATCTTCACACTCCTCCTCCTAAACTACAACATCTGCATCTTCACACTCCTCCTCCTCAACTACGTCTGCATCTGCGCACTCCTCAACTATAACGACTGCATCTTCACACTCAACTACAAAGTCTGCATTTTCGCACTCCTCCTGCACCTCAACTACAACATCTGCATCTTCACACTCCTCCTCCTCAACTACAACTTCTGCATCTTCGCACTCCTACTCAATTACAACGTCTGCATCTTCGCACTCCTACTCAATTACGTCTGCCTCTTCACACTCCTGCTCCTCATTAAGTACAATGTCTGCATCTTCGCACTCCTCAACTACAACGTCTGCATCTTCGCACTCCTCAACTACAACGTCTGCATCTTCGCACTCAACTACAACGTCTGCATCTTCGCACTCAACTACAACGTCTGCATCTTCGCACTCCTCAACTACAACGTCTGCATCTTCGCACTCCTCAACTACAACGTCTGCATCTTCGCACTCCTCAACTACAACGTCTGCATCTTCGCACTCCTCAACTACAACGTCTGCATCTTCACAATCCTCCTCAACTAAAATGTCTGCATCTTCACACTCCTCCTCCTAAACTACAACATCTGCATCTTCACACTCCTCCTCCTCAACTACGTCTGCATCTGCGCACTCCTCAACTATAACGACTGCATCTTCACACTCAACTACAAAGTCTGCATTTTCGCACTCCTCCTGCACCTCAACTACAACATCTGCATCTTCACACTCCTCCTCCTCAACTACAACGTCTGCATCTTCACACTCCTCCTCCTCGTCCTCAACTACAACGTCTGCATCTTCGCACTCCTCCTCCTCCTCCTCAACTACAATGTCTGCATCTTCGCACTCGTCCTCCTCAACTACAACGTCTGCATCTTCACACTCCTCATCCTCCTCCTCAACTACGTCTGCATCTTCACGCACATCCTCAACTACAACGTCTGCATCTTCGCACTCCTCCTCCTCCTCAAATACAATGTCTGCATCATCACACTCCTCCTCCTCATCAACATCTGCATCTTCACACTCCTCCTCCTCCTCAACTACATCTCAATCTTCACATTCCTCCTCCTCCTCAACTACAACGTCTGCATCTTCGCACTCAACTACGTCTGGATCTTCGCACTCAACTACAACGTCTGCATCTTCGCACTCAACTACAACGTCTGCGTCTTTGCACTCAACTACAACGTCTGCGTCTCCGCACTCAACTACAACGTCTGCGTCTTCGCACTCAACTACAACGTCTGCGTCTTCGCACTCAACTACAACGTCTGCGTCTTCGCACTCAACTACAACGTCTGCGTCTTCGCACTCAACTACAACGTCTGCGTCTTCGCACTCAACTACAACGTCTGCGTCTTCGCACTCAACTACAACGTCTGCGTCTTCGCACTCAACTACAACGTCTGCGTCTTCGCACTCAACTACAACGTCTGCGTCTTCGCACTCAACTACAACGTCTGCGTCTTCGCACTCAACTACAACGTCTGCGTCTTCGCACTCAACTACAACGTCTGCGTCTTCGCACTCAACTACAACGTCTGCGTCTTCGCACTCAACTACAACGTCTGCGTCTTCGCACTCAACTACAACGTCTGCGTCTTCGCACTCAACTACAACGTCTGCGTCTTCGCACTCAACTACAACGTCTGCGTCTTCGCACTCAACTACAACGTCTGCATCTTCGCACTCAACTACGTCTGCATCTTCGCACTCCTCAACTACAACGTCTGCATCTTCGCACTCCTCAACTACAACGTCTGCATCTTCGCACTCCTCAACTACAACGTCTGCATCTTCGCACTCCTCAACTACAACGTCTGCATCTTCGCACTCCTCAACTACAACGTCTGCATCTTCGCACTCCTCAACTACAACGTCTGCATCTTCGCACTCCTCAACTACAACGTCTGCATCTTCGCACTCCTCAACTACAACGTCTGCATCTTCGCACTCCTCAACTACGTCTGCATCTTCGCACTCCTCAACTACAACGTCTGCATCTTCGCACTCAACTACAACGTCTGCATCTTCGCACTCCTCAACTACAACGTCTGCATCTTCGCACTCCTCAACTACAACGTCTGCATCTTCACAATCCTCCTCAACTAAAATGTCTGCATCTTCACACTCCTCCTCCTAAACTACAACATCTGCATCTTCACACTCCTCCTCCTCAACTACGTCTGCATCTTCACACTCCTCAACTATAACGACTGCATCTTCACACTCAACTACAAAGTCTGCATTTTCGCACTCCTCCTCCTCAACTACAACGTCTGCATCTTCACACTCCTCCTCCTCGTCCTCAACTACAACGTCTGCATCTTCACACTCCTCCTCCTCGTCCTCAACTACAACGTCTGCATCTTCGCACTCCTCCTCAACTACGTCGGCATCTTCACACTCCTCCTCCTCAACTACAACATCTACATCTTCACACTCCTCAACTACAACGTCTGCATCTTCACACTCCTCAACTACAACGTCTGCATCTTCACCCTGCTCCTCAATGTCTGAATCTACGCACCCCTCCTTAACTACAATATCTGCATTTTCGGACTCCTCCTCAACTACGTCTGCATCTTCACACTCATCCTCAACTACAACATCTGCATCTTCGCACTCCCACTCCTCAACTACAAGGTCTGCATCTTCACACTCCTCGTCCTCCTCCTCAACTACAATGTCTGCATCTTCACACACATCCACCTCAACTACAACGTCTGCATCTTCACACTCCTCCTGCTCAACTACAACGTCTGCAGCTTCACACACATCCTCAACTACAAAGTCTGCAACTTCGCACTCCTCCTCATCCTCAACTACAACATCTGCATCTTCACACTCCTCCTCCTCAACTACAACATCTGCATCTTCACGCTCCTCCTACTCAATTACTACATCTGCATCTTCACACTCCTCCTCCTCAACTACAACGTCTGCATCTTCACACTCCTCCTCATCAACTACAACGTCTGCATCTTCACACTCCTCCTCCCCCTCAACTACAACATCTGCATCTTCGCACTCCGCCTCCTCAACTACAACGTCTGCATCTTCACACTCCTCCTCCTGCTCAACTACAACGTCTCCATCTTCACACTCCTCCTCCTGCTCAACTACAACGTCTGCATCTTCACACTCCTCCTCCTCCTCAATTACCACGTTTGCATCTTCGCACTGCTCCTCAACTACAACATCTGCATCTTCGCACGCCTCCTCCTCCTCAACTACAACGTCTGCATCTTCGCACTCCTACTCAACTACAACGTCTGCATCTACACACTCCTCCTCCTCAACTACAATGTCGGCATCTTCACACTCCTCCTTCTCAACTACAACGGCTGCATCTTCGCACTACTCCTCCACCTCAACTATGATGTCTGCATTTTCGCAATGCTGCACCTCAACTACAACGTCTGCATCCTCGCACTCTACCTCCTCCTCAACTACATCTATTTCGCACTCCTCCTTCTCCTCAACTACAACGTCTGCATCTTCGCACTCAACTACAACGTCTGCATCTTTGCATTCCTCCTCCTCAATTACAACGTCTTCATCTTCACACTACTGCTCCTCATCAAGTACAACGTCTGCATCTTCACACTCCTCCTCCTCCTCAAACTACAACGTCTGCATCGTCGCACTCCTCCTCTTCCTCAAAAACGTCTGTATCTTCACACTCCTCCTCAACTACAACGTCTGCATCTTCACACTCCTCATCCTCCTGGTCAACTACAACGTCTGCATCTTCACACACATCCTGAACTACAACGTCTCCATATTCACAATACTCCTCAACTACAACGTCTGCATCTTCACAGTCCTCCTCAACTACAACGTCTGCATCTTCGCACTCCTCCTCAACTACAACGTCTGCATCTTCGCACTCCTCCTCAACTACAACGTCTGCATCTTCGCACTCCTCCTCAACTACAACGTCTGCATCTTCGCACTCCTCCTCAACTACAACGTCTGCATCTTCGCACTCCTCCTCCTCAACTACAACGTCTGCATCTTCGCACTCCTCCTCAACTACAACGTCTGCATCTTCGCACTCCTCCTCAACTACAACGTCTGCATCTTCGCACTCCTCCTCAACTACAACGTCTGCATCTTCGCACTCCTCCTCAACTACAACGTCTGCATCTTCACACTCCTCCTCCTAAACTACAACATCTACATCTTCACACTCCTCAACTACAACGTCTGCATCTTCACACTCCTCAACTACAACGTCTGCATCTTCACCCTGCTCCTCAATGTCTGAATCTACGCACCCCTCCTTAACTACAATATCTGCATTTTCGGACTCCTCCTCAACTACGTCTGCATCTTCACACTCATCCTCAACTACAACATCTGCATCTTCGCACTCCCACTCCTCAACTACAAGGTCTGCATCTTCACACTCCTCGTCCTCCTCCTCAACTACAATGTCTGCATCTTCACACACATCCACCTCAACTACAACGTCTGCATCTTCACACTCCTCCTGCTCAACTACAACGTCTGCAGCTTCACACACATCCTCAACTACAAAGTCTGCAACTTCGCACTCCTCCTCATCCTCAACTACAACATCTGCATCTTCACACTCCTCCTCCTCAACTACAACATCTGCATCTTCACGCTCCTCCTACTCAATTACTACATCTGCATCTTCACACTCCTCCTCCTCAACTACAACGTCTGCATCTTCACACTCCTCCTCATCAACTACAACGTCTGCATCTTCACACTCCTCCTCCCCCTCAACTACAACATCTGCATCTTCGCACTCCGCCTCCTCAACTACAACGTCTGCATCTTCACACTCCTCCTCCTGCTCAACTACAACGTCTCCGTCTTCACACTCCTCCTCCTGCTCAACTACAACGTCTGCATCTTCACACTCCTCCTCCTCCTCAATTACCACGTTTGCATCTTCGCACTGCTCCTCAACTACAACATCTGCATCTTCGCACGCCTCCTCCTCCTCAACTACAACGTCTGCATCTTCGCACTCCTACTCAACTACAACGTCTGCATCTACACACTCCTCCTCCTCAACTACAATGTCGGCATCTTCACACTCCTCCTTCTCAACTACAACGGCTGCATCTTCGCACTACTCCTCCACCTCAACTATGATGTCTGCATTTTCGCAATGCTGCACCTCAACTACAACGTCTGCATCCTCGCACTCTACCTCCTCCTCAACTACATCTATTTCGCACTCCTCCTTCTCCTCAACTACAACGTCTGCATCTTCGCACTCAACTACAACGTCTGCATCTTTGCATTCCTCCTCCTCAATTACGTCTTCATCTTCACACTACTGCTCCTCATCAAGTACAACGTCTGCATCTTCACACTCCTCCTCCTCCTCAAACTACAACGTCTGCATCGTCGCACTCCTCCTCTTCCTCAAAAACGTCTGTATCTTCACACTCCTCCTCAACTACAACGTCTGCATCTTCACACTCCTCATCCTCCTGGTCAACTACAACGTCTGCATCTTCACACACATCCTGAACTACAACGTCTCCATATTCACAATACTCCTCAACTACAACGTCTGCATCTTCACAGTCCTCCTCAACTACAACGTCTGCATCTTCGCACTCCTCCTCAACTACAACGTCTGCATCTTCGCACTCCTCCTCAACTACAACGTCTGCATCTTCGCACTCCTCCTCAACTACAACGTCTGCATCTTCGCACTCCTCCTCAACTACAACGTCTGCATCTTCGCACTCCTCCTCAACTACAACGTCTGCATCTTCGCACTCCTCCTCAACTACAACGTCTGCATCTTCGCACTCCTCCTCAACTACAACGTCTGCATCTTCGCACTCCTCCTCAACTACAACGTCTGCATCTTCGCACTCCTCCTCAACTACAACGTCTGCATCTTCGCACTCCTCCTCAACTACAACGTCTGCATCTTCGCACTCCTCCTCAACTACAACGTCTGCATCTTCGCACTCCTCCTCAACTACAACGTCTGCATCTTCGCACTCCTCCTCAACTACAACGTCTGCATCTTCGCACTCCTCCTCAACTACAACGTCTGCATCTTCGCACTCCTCCTCAACTACAACGTCTGCATCTTCGCACTCCTCCTCAACTACAACATTTACATCTTCGCACTCCTCCTCCTCAACTGCAACGTCTGCATCTTCGCACTCGTCCTCAACTACGTCTGCATCTTCACACTCCTCCTCCTCAAATACAACGTCTACATCTTCACACTCGTCCTCCTCAAATACAACGTCTGCATCTTCACACTCCTCCTCAACTACGTCTGCATCTACACACAAATCCTCAACTACAACATCTGCATCTTCGCACTCCTCTTCCTCTTAAAATCCGTCTGCATCATCACACTCCTCCTCCTCATCAACATCTGCATCTTCACACTCCTCCTCATCAACTACAACATCTGCATCTTCACACTCCTCCTCCTCAACTACAACGTCTGCATCTTCGCACTCCTCAACTATAACGTCTGCATCTTCGCACTCCTCAACTATAACGTCTGCATCTTCGCACTCCTCAACTACAACGTCTGCATCTTCGCACTCCTCAACTACAACGTCTGCATCTTCGCACTCCTCAACTACAATGTCGGCATCTTCGCACTCCTCCTCTTCCTCCTCAACTACAACGTCTGCATCTTCACACTCCTCCTCAACAACATATGCATCTTCACACACCTCCTCCTCCTCAACTACAACATCTAAATCTTCGCACTCCTCAGCATTCTCAACTACAACGTCTGCATCTTCGCACTCCTCCTCAACTACAACGTCTGCATCTTCGGACTCCTCCTCAACTACAACGTCTGCATCTTCGGACTCCTCCTCAACTACAACGTCTGCATCTTCGCACTCCTCCTCAGCTACAACGTCTGCATCTTTGCATTCCTGTTCCTCAATTACAACTTCTGCATCTTCACACTACTGCTCCTCATCAAGTACAATGTCTGCATCTTCACACTCCTCAAACTACAACGTCTGCATCGTCGTACTCCTCCTCTTCCTCAAAAACGTCTGCATCTTCACACTCCTCCTCAACTACATCTGCATCTTCACACTCCTCAACTACAATGTCTGCATCTTCACACTCCTCATCCTCCTCAACTACAACGTCTGCATCTTCACACACATCCTCAACTACAACGTCTGCATCTTCGCACTCCTCCTCAACTACTTCTGCATCTTCGCACACCTACTCAACTACAACATTTACATCTTCGCACTCCTCATCCTCAACTGCAACGTCTGCATCTTCACACTCGTCCTCAACTACAACGTCTGCATCTTCACACTCCTCCTCCTCAAATACAACGTCTGCATCTTAACACTCCTCCTCAACTACATCTGCATCTACACACACATCCTCAACTACAACATCTGCATCTTCGCACTCCTCCTCCTCATCAAATACAACGTCTGCATCATCACACTCCTCCTCCTCATCAACATCTGCATCTTCACACCTCCTCATCAACTACAACATCTGCATCTTCACACTCCTCCTCCTCAACTACAATGTCTGCATCTTTGCACTCCTCAACTACAACATCTGCATCTTCGCACTCCTCCTCCTCAAATACAACGTCTGCATCTTAACACTCCTCCTCAACTACATCTGCATCTACACACACATCCTCAACTACAACATCTGCATCTTCGCACTCCTCCTCATCAAATACAATGTCTGCATCATCACACTCCTCCTCCTCATCAACATCTGCATCTTCACACTCCTCCTCATCAACTACAACATCTGCATCTTTGCACTCCTCAACTACAACGTCTGCATCTTCGCACTGCTCAACTACAACGTCTGCATCTTCGTACTCCTCCTCAACTACAATGTCGGCATCTTCACACTCCTCAACTATAACGTCTGCATCTTCGCACTCCTCAACTATAACGTCTGCATCTTCGCACTCCTCAACTACAACGTCTGCATCTTCGCACTCCTCAACTACAACGTCTGCATCTTCGCACTCCTCAACTACAATGTCGGCATCTTCGCACTCCTCCTCTTCCTCCTCAACTACAACGTCTGCATCTTCACACTCCTCCTCAACAACATATGCATCTTCACACACCTCCTCCTCCTCAACTACAACATCTAAATCTTCACACTCCTCCTCCTCGACTACAACGTCTGCATCTTCGCACTCCTCAACTATAACGTCTGCATCTTCGCACTCCTCAACTATAACGTCTGCATCTTCGCACTCCTCCTCAGCTACAACGTCTGCATCTTTGCATTCCTGTTCCTCAATTACAACTTCTGCATCTTCACACTACTGCTCCTCATCAAGTACAATGTCTGCATCTTCACACTCCTCAAACTACAACGTCTGCATCGTCGTACTCCTCCTCTTCCTCAAAAACGTCTGCATCTTCACACTCCTCCTCAACTACATCTGCATCTTCACACTCCTCCTCAACTACAATGTCTGCATCTTCACACTCCTCATCCTCCTCAACTACAACGTCTGCATCTTCACACACATCCTCAACTACAACGTCTGCATCTTCGCACTCCTCCTCAACTACTTCTGCATCTTCGCACACCTACTCAACTACAAAATTTACATCTTCGCACTCCTCATCCTCAACTGCAACGTCTGCATCTTCACACTCGTCCTCAACTACAACGTCTGCATCTTCGCACTCCTCAACTAAAATGTCGGCATCTTCACACTCCTCCTCTTCCTCCTCAACTACAACGTCTGCATCTTCACACTCCTCAACTACAACGTCTGCATCTTCACACACATCCTCAACTACAACATCTGCAACTTCGCACAGATCCTCAACTACAACATCTGCAACTTCGCACTCCTCAGCATTCTCAACTACAACGTCTGCATCTTCGCACTCCTCCTCAACTACAACGTCTGCATCTTCGGACTCCTCCTCAACTACAACGTCTGCATCTTCGGACTCCTCCTCAACTACAACGTCTGCATCTTCGCACTCCTCCTCAGCTACAACGTCTGCATCTTTGCATTCCTGTTCCTCAATTACAACTTCTGCATCTTCACACTACTGCTCCTCATCAAGTACAATGTCTGCATCTTCACACTCCTCAAACTACAACGTCTGCATCGTCGTACTCCTCCTCTTCCTCAAAAACGTCTGCATCTTCACACTCCTCCTCAACTACATCTGCATCTTCACACTCCTCAACTACAATGTCTGCATCTTCACACTCCTCATCCTCCTCAACTACAACGTCTGCATCTTCACACACATCCTCAACTACAACGTCTGCATCTTCGCACTCCTCCTCAACTACTTCTGCATCTTCGCACACCTACTCAACTACAACATTTACATCTTCGCACTCCTCATCCTCAACTGCAACGTCTGCATCTTCACACTCGTCCTCAACTACAACGTCTGCATCTTCACACTCCTCCTCCTCAAATACAACGTCTGCATCTTAACACTCCTCCTCAACTACATCTGCATCTACACACACATCCTCAACTACAACATCTGCATCTTCGCACTCCTCCTCCTCATCAAATACAACGTCTGCATCATCACACTCCTCCTCCTCATCAACATCTGCATCTTCACACCTCCTCATCAACTACAACATCTGCATCTTCACACTCCTCCTCCTCAACTACAATGTCTGCATCTTTGCACTCCTCAACTACAACATCTGCATCTTCGCACTCCTCCTCCTCAAATACAACGTCTGCATCTTAACACTCCTCCTCAACTACATCTGCATCTACACACACATCCTCAACTACAACATCTGCATCTTCGCACTCCTCCTCATCAAATACAATGTCTGCATCATCACACTCCTCCTCCTCATCAACATCTGCATCTTCACACTCCTCCTCATCAACTACAACATCTGCATCTTTGCACTCCTCAACTACAACGTCTGCATCTTCGCACTGCTCAACTACAACGTCTGCATCTTCGTACTCCTCCTCAACTACAATGTCGGCATCTTCACACTCCTCAACTATAACGTCTGCATCTTCGCACTCCTCAACTATAACGTCTGCATCTTCGCACTCCTCAACTACAACGTCTGCATCTTCGCACTCCTCAACTACAACGTCTGCATCTTCGCACTCCTCAACTACAATGTCGGCATCTTCGCACTCCTCCTCTTCCTCCTCAACTACAACGTCTGCATCTTCACACTCCTCCTCAACAACATATGCATCTTCACACACCTCCTCCTCCTCAACTACAACATCTAAATCTTCACACTCCTCTTCAACTACAACGTCTGCATCTTCACACTCCTCAACTACAACGTCTGCATCTTCACACACATCCTCAACTACAACATCTGCAACTTCGCACTCCTCAGCATTCTCAACTACAACGTCTGCATCTTCGCACTCCTCCTCAACTACAACGTCTGCATCTTCGGACTCCTCCTCAACTACAACGTCTGCATCTTCGCACTCCTCCTCAGCTACAACGTCTGCATCTTTGCATTCCTGTTCCTCAATTACAACTTCTGCATCTTCACACTACTGCTCCTCATCAAGTACAATGTCTGCATCTTCACACTCCTCAAACTACAACGTCTGCATCGTCGTACTCCTCCTCTTCCTCAAAAACGTCTGCATCTTCACACTCCTCCTCAACTACATCTGCATCTTCACACTCCTCCTCAACTACAATGTCTGCATCTTCACACTCCTCATCCTCCTCAACTACAACGTCTGCATCTTCACACACATCCTCAACTACAACGTCTGCATCTTCGCACTCCTCCTCAACTACTTCTGCATCTTCGCACACCTACTCAACTACAACATTTACATCTTCGCACTCCTCATCCTCAACTGCAACGTCTGCATCTTCACACTCGTCCTCAACTACAACGTCTGCATCTTCGCACTCCTCAACTAAAATGTCGGCATCTTCACACTCCTCCTCTTCCTCCTCAACTACAACGTCTGCATCTTCACACTCCTCAACTACAACGTCTGCATCTTCACACACATCCTCAACTACAACATCTGCAACTTCGCACAGATCCTCAACTACAACATCTGCAACTTCGCACTCCTCAGCATTCTCAACTACAACGTCTGCATCTTCGCACTCCTCCTCAACTACAACGTCTGCATCTTCGGACTCCTCCTCAACTACAACGTCTGCATCTTCGGACTCCTCCTCAACTACAACGTCTGCATCTTCGCACTCCTCCTCAGCTACAACGTCTGCATCTTTGCATTCCTGTTCCTCAATTACAACTTCTGCATCTTCACACTACTGCTCCTCATCAAGTACAATGTCTGCATCTTCACACTCCTCAAACTACAACGTCTGCATCGTCGTACTCCTCCTCTTCCTCAAAAACGTCTGCATCTTCACACTCCTCCTCAACTACATCTGCATCTTCACACTCCTCAACTACAATGTCTGCATCTTCACACTCCTCATCCTCCTCAACTACAACGTCTGCATCTTCACACACATCCTCAACTACAACGTCTGCATCTTCGCACTCCTCCTCAACTACTTCTGCATCTTCGCACACCTACTCAACTACAACATTTACATCTTCGCACTCCTCATCCTCAACTGCAACGTCTGCATCTTCACACTCGTCCTCAACTACAACGTCTGCATCTTCACACTCCTCCTCCTCAAATACAACGTCTGCATCTTAACACTCCTCCTCAACTACATCTGCATCTACACACACATCCTCAACTACAACATCTGCATCTTCGCACTCCTCCTCCTCATCAAATACAACGTCTGCATCATCACACTCCTCCTCCTCATCAACATCTGCATCTTCACACCTCCTCATCAACTACAACATCTGCATCTTCACACTCCTCCTCCTCAACTACAATGTCTGCATCTTTGCACTCCTCAACTACAACATCTGCATCTTCGCACTCCTCCTCCTCAAATACAACGTCTGCATCTTAACACTCCTCCTCAACTACATCTGCATCTACACACACATCCTCAACTACAACATCTGCATCTTCGCACTCCTCCTCATCAAATACAATGTCTGCATCATCACACTCCTCCTCCTCATCAACATCTGCATCTTCACACTCCTCCTCATCAACTACAACATCTGCATCTTTGCACTCCTCAACTACAACGTCTGCATCTTCGCACTGCTCAACTACAACGTCTGCATCTTCGTACTCCTCCTCAACTACAATGTCGGCATCTTCACACTCCTCCTCCTCCTCAACTACAACGTCTGCATCTTCACACTCCTCAACAACATACGAATCTTCATACACCTCCTCCTCCTCAAGTACAACATCTAAATCTTCACACTCCTCAAATACAACGTCTGCATCTTCACACACATCCTCAACTACAACGTCTGCAACTTCGCACTCCTCCTCAACTACAACATCTGCATCTTCGCACTCCTACTCCTCAACTACAAGGTCTCCATCTTCACACTCCTTGTCCTCCTCCTCAGCTACAACGTCTGCATCTTCACACACATCCACCTCAACTACAACGTCTGCATCTTCACACTCCTCCTCAACTACAATGTCTGCACCTTCACACACATCCTCAAGTACAACGTCTGCAACTTCGCACTCCTCCTCATTCTCAACTACAACGTCTGCATCTTCACACTCCTCCTCCTCAACTACAACTTATGCATCTTCACACTCCACATCCTCCTCCTGAACTACAACAACTGCATCTTCACACACATCCTCAACTACAACGTCTGCATCTTCACAATACTCCTCAACTACAACGTCTGCATCTTCACAGTCCTCCTCCTCAACTACAACTTCTGCATCTTCGCACTCCTACTCAACTACAACATCTGCATCTTCGCACTCCTACTCAATTACGTCTGCCTCTTCACACTCCTGCTCATCAAGTACAATGTCTGCATCTTCGCACTCCTCAACTACAACGTCTGCATCTTCGCACTCCTCCTCAACTACAATGTCGGCATCTTCACACTCCTCCTCCTCCTCAACTACAACGTCTGCATCTTCACACTCCTCCTCAACAACATATGCATCTTCACACACCTCCTCCTCCTCAACTATAACATCTAAATCTTCACACTCCTTGTCCTCCTCAACTACAACGTCTGCACCTTCACACACATCCTCAACTACAACGTCTGCAACTTCGCACTCCTTCTCATTCTCAACTACGCCTGCATCTTCACACACATCCTCAACTACAACGTCTGCATCTTCACGCTCCTCCTCAACTACTACATCTGCACCTTCACACTCCTCCTCCTCAACTACAAAGTCTGCATCTTCACACTCCTCCTCCTCATCAACTACAACGTCTGCATCTTCACACTCCTCCTCCCCCTCAACCACAACGTCTGCATCTTCGCACTCCTCCTCCTCAACTACAACGTCTGCATCTTCACACTCCTCCTCCTGCTCAACTACAACGTCTGCATCTTCACACACCTCCTCCTGCTCAACTACAACGTCTGCATCGTCACACTCCTCCTCCTCCTAAATTACCATGTTTGCATCTTCGCACTGCTCCTCCTCAACTACAACATCTGCATCTTCGCACTCCTCCGTCTCCTCAACTACAACGTCTGCATCTTCACACTCTTCCTCAACTACAACGTCTGCACCTTCACACACATCCTCAAATACAACGTCTGCACCTTCACACTCCTCCTCATTCTCAACTACAACGTCTGCATCTTCACGCTCCTCCTCCTCAACTACTACATCTGCATCTTCACACTCTTCCTCCTCAACTACAACGTCTGCATCTTCGCACTCCTCCTCAACTACAACGTCTGCATCTTCGCACTCCTCCTCAACTACAACGTCTGCATCTTCGCACTCCTCCTCAACTACAACGTCTGCATCTTCGCACTCCTCCTCAACTACAACGTCTGCATCTTCGCACTCCTCCTCAACTACAACGTCTGCATCTTCGCACTCCTCCTCAACTACAACGTCTGCATCTTCGCACTCCTCCTCAACTACAACGTCTGCATCTTCGCACTCCTCCTCAACTACAACGTCTGCATCTTCGCACTCCTCCTCAACTACAACGTCTGCATCTTCGCACTCCTCCTCAACTACAACGTCTGCATCTTCGCACTCCTCCTCAACTACAACGTCTGCATCTTCGCACTCCTCCTCAACTACAACGTCTGCATCTTCGCACTCCTCCTCAACTACAACGTCTGCATCTTCGCACTCCTCCTCAACTACAACGTCTGCATCTTCGCACTCCTCCTCAACTACAATGTCTGCATCTTCGCACTCCTCAACTACAACGTCTGCATCTTCGCACTCCTCCTCAACTACAACGTCTGCATCTTCGCACTCCTCCTCAACTACAACATTTACATCTTCGCACTCCTCCTCCTCAACTGCAACGTCTGCATCTTCGCACTCGTCCTCAACTACGTCTGCATCTTCACACTCCTCCTCCTCAAATACAACGTCTACATCTTCACACTCGTCCTCCTCAAATACAACGTCTGCATCTTCACACTCCTCCTCAACTACGTCTGCATCTACACACAAATCCTCAACTACAACATCTGCATCTTCGCACTCCTCTTCCTCTTAAAATCCGTATGCATCATCACACTCCTCCTCCTCATCAACATCTGCATCTTCACACTCCTCCTCATCAACTACAACATCTGCATCTTCACACTCCTCCTCCTCAACTACAACGTCTGCATCTTCGCACTCCTCAACTATAACGTCTGCATCTTCGCACTCCTCAACTATAACGTCTGCATCTTCGCACTCCTCAACTACAACGTCTGCATCTTCGCACTCCTCAACTACAACGTCTGCATCTTCGCACTCCTCAACTACAATGTCGGCATCTTCACACTCCTCCTCTTCCTCCTCAACTACAACGTCTGCATCTTCACACTCCTCCTCAACAACATATGCATCTTCACACTCCTCCTCCTCCTCAACTACAACATCTAAATCTTCACACTCCTCTTCAACTACAACGTCTGCATCTTCACACTCCTCAACTACAACGTCTGCATCTTCACACACATCCTCAACTACAACATCTGCAACTTCGCACTCCTCAGCATTCTCAACTACAACGTCTGCATCTTCGCACTCCTCCTCAACTACAACGTCTGCATCTTCGGACTCCTCCTCAACTACAACGTCTGCATCTTCGCACTCCTCCTCAGCTACAACGTCTGCATCTTTGCATTCCTGTTCCTCAATTACAACTTCTGCATCTTCACACTACTGCTCCTCATCAAGTACAATGTCTGCATCTTCACACTCCTCAAACTACAACGTCTGCATCGTCGTACTCCTCCTCTTCCTCAAAAACGTCTGCATCTTCACACTCCTCCTCAACTACATCTGCATCTTCACACTCCTCCTCAACTACAATGTCTGCATCTTCACACTCCTCATCCTCCTCAACTACAACGTCTGCATCTTCACACACATCCTCAACTACAACGTCTGCATCTTCGCACTCCTCCTCAACTACTTCTGCATCTTCGCACACCTACTCAACTACAACATTTACATCTTCGCACTCCTCATCCTCAACTGCAACGTCTGCATCTTCACACTCGTCCTCAACTACAACGTCTGCATCTTCGCACTCCTCAACTAAAATGTCGGCATCTTCACACTCCTCCTCTTCCTCCTCAACTACAACGTCTGCATCTTCACACTCCTCAACTACAACGTCTGCATCTTCACACACATCCTCAACTACAACATCTGCAACTTCGCACAGATCCTCAACTACAACATCTGCAACTTCGCACTCCTCAGCATTCTCAACTACAACGTCTGCATCTTCGCACTCCTCCTCAACTACAACGTCTGCATCTTCGGACTCCTCCTCAACTACAACGTCTGCATCTTCGGACTCCTCCTCAACTACAACGTCTGCATCTTCGCACTCCTCCTCAGCTACAACGTCTGCATCTTTGCATTCCTGTTCCTCAATTACAACTTCTGCATCTTCACACTACTGCTCCTCATCAAGTACAATGTCTGCATCTTCACACTCCTCAAACTACAACGTCTGCATCGTCGTACTCCTCCTCTTCCTCAAAAACGTCTGCATCTTCACACTCCTCCTCAACTACATCTGCATCTTCACACTCCTCAACTACAATGTCTGCATCTTCACACTCCTCATCCTCCTCAACTACAACGTCTGCATCTTCACACACATCCTCAACTACAACGTCTGCATCTTCGCACTCCTCCTCAACTACTTCTGCATCTTCGCACACCTACTCAACTACAACATTTACATCTTCGCACTCCTCATCCTCAACTGCAACGTCTGCATCTTCACACTCGTCCTCAACTACAACGTCTGCATCTTCACACTCCTCCTCCTCAAATACAACGTCTGCATCTTAACACTCCTCCTCAACTACATCTGCATCTACACACACATCCTCAACTACAACATCTGCATCTTCGCACTCCTCCTCCTCATCAAATACAACGTCTGCATCATCACACTCCTCCTCCTCATCAACATCTGCATCTTCACACCTCCTCATCAACTACAACATCTGCATCTTCACACTCCTCCTCCTCAACTACAATGTCTGCATCTTTGCACTCCTCAACTACAACATCTGCATCTTCGCACTCCTCCTCCTCAAATACAACGTCTGCATCTTAACACTCCTCCTCAACTACATCTGCATCTACACACACATCCTCAACTACAACATCTGCATCTTCGCACTCCTCCTCATCAAATACAATGTCTGCATCATCACACTCCTCCTCCTCATCAACATCTGCATCTTCACACTCCTCCTCATCAACTACAACATCTGCATCTTTGCACTCCTCAACTACAACGTCTGCATCTTCGCACTGCTCAACTACAACGTCTGCATCTTCGTACTCCTCCTCAACTACAATGTCGGCATCTTCACACTCCTCCTCCTCCTCAACTACAACGTCTGCATCTTCACACTCCTCAACAACATACGAATCTTCATACACCTCCTCCTCCTCAAGTACAACATCTAAATCTTCACACTCCTCAAATACAACGTCTGCATCTTCACACACATCCTCAACTACAACGTCTGCAACTTCGCACTCCTCCTCAACTACAACATCTGCATCTTCGCACTCCTACTCCTCAACTACAAGGTCTCCATCTTCACACTCCTTGTCCTCCTCCTCAGCTACAACGTCTGCATCTTCACACACATCCACCTCAACTACAACGTCTGCATCTTCACACTCCTCCTCAACTACAATGTCTGCACCTTCACACACATCCTCAAGTACAACGTCTGCAACTTCGCACTCCTCCTCATTCTCAACTACAACGTCTGCATCTTCACACTCCTCCTCCTCAACTACAACTTATGCATCTTCACACTCCACATCCTCCTCCTGAACTACAACAACTGCATCTTCACACACATCCTCAACTACAACGTCTGCATCTTCACAATACTCCTCAACTACAACGTCTGCATCTTCACAGTCCTCCTCCTCAACTACAACTTCTGCATCTTCGCACTCCTACTCAACTACAACATCTGCATCTTCGCACTCCTACTCAATTACGTCTGCCTCTTCACACTCCTGCTCATCAAGTACAATGTCTGCATCTTCGCACTCCTCAACTACAACGTCTGCATCTTCGCACTCCTCCTCAACTACAATGTCGGCATCTTCACACTCCTCCTCCTCCTCAACTACAACGTCTGCATCTTCACACTCCTCCTCAACAACATATGCATCTTCACACACCTCCTCCTCCTCAACTATAACATCTAAATCTTCACACTCCTTGTCCTCCTCAACTACAACGTCTGCACCTTCACACACATCCTCAACTACAACGTCTGCAACTTCGCACTCCTTCTCATTCTCAACTACGCCTGCATCTTCACACACATCCTCAACTACAACGTCTGCATCTTCACGCTCCTCCTCAACTACTACATCTGCACCTTCACACTCCTCCTCCTCAACTACAAAGTCTGCATCTTCACACTCCTCCTCCTCATCAACTACAACGTCTGCATCTTCACACTCCTCCTCCCCCTCAACCACAACGTCTGCATCTTCGCACTCCTCCTCCTCAACTACAACGTCTGCATCTTCACACTCCTCCTCCTGCTCAACTACAACGTCTGCATCTTCACACACCTCCTCCTGCTCAACTACAACGTCTGCATCGTCACACTCCTCCTCCTCCTAAATTACCATGTTTGCATCTTCGCACTGCTCCTCCTCAACTACAACATCTGCATCTTCGCACTCCTCCGTCTCCTCAACTACAACGTCTGCATCTTCACACTCTTCCTCAACTACAACGTCTGCACCTTCACACACATCCTCAAATACAACGTCTGCAACTTCGCACTCCTCCTCATTCTCAACTACAACGTCTGCATCTTCACGCTCCTCCTCCTCAACTACATCTGCATCTTCACACTCTTCCTCCTCAACTACAACGTCTGCATCTTCGCACTCCTCCTCAACTACAACGTCTGCATCTTCGCACTCCTCCTCAACTACAACGTCTGCATCTTCGCACTCCTCCTCAACTACAACGTCTGCATCTTCGCACTCCTCCTCAACTACAACGTCTGCATCTTCGCACTCCTCCTCAACTACAACGTCTGCATCTTCGCACTCCTCCTCAACTACAACGTCTGCATCTTCGCACTCCTCCTCAACTACAACGTCTGCATCTTCGCACTCCTCCTCAACTACAACGTCTGCATCTTCGCACTCCTCCTCAACTACAACGTCTGCATCTTCGCACTCCTCCTCAACTACAACGTCTGCATCTTCGCACTCCTCCTCAACTACAACGTCTGCATCTTCGCACTCCTCCTCAACTACAACGTCTGCATCTTCGCACTCCTCCTCAACTACAACGTCTGCATCTTCGCACTCCTCCTCAACTACAACGTCTGCATCTTCGCACTCCTCCTCAACTACAATGTCTGCATCTTCGCACTCCTCCTCAACTACAACGTCTGCATCTTCGCACTCCTCCTCAACTACAACGTCTGCATCTTCGCACTCCTCCTCAACTACAACATTTACATCTTCGCACTCCTCCTCCTCAACTGCAACGTCTGCATCTTCGCACTCGTCCTCAACTACGTCTGCATCTTCACACTCCTCCTCCTCAAATACAACGTCTACATCTTCACACTCGTCCTCCTCAAATACAACGTCTGCATCTTCACACTCCTCCTCAACTACGTCTGCATCTACACACAAATCCTCAACTACAACATCTGCATCTTCGCACTCCTCTTCCTCTTAAAATCCGTATGCATCATCACACTCCTCCTCCTCATCAACATCTGCATCTTCACACTCCTCCTCATCAACTACAACATCTGCATCTTCACACTCCTCCTCCTCAACTACAACGTCTGCATCTTCGCACTCCTCAACTATAACGTCTGCATCTTCGCACTCCTCAACTATAACGTCTGCATCTTCGCACTCCTCAACTACAACGTCTGCATCTTCGCACTCCTCAACTACAACGTCTGCATCTTCGCACTCCTCAACTACAATGTCGGCATCTTCACACTCCTCCTCTTCCTCCTCAACTACAACGTCTGCATCTTCACACTCCTCCTCAACAACATATGCATCTTCACACTCCTCCTCCTCCTCAACTACAACATCTAAATCTTCACACTCCTCTTCAACTACAACGTCTGCATCTTCACACTCCTCAACTACAACGTCTGCATCTTCACACACATCCTCAACTACAACATCTGCAACTTCGCACTCCTCAGCATTCTCAACTACAACGTCTGCATCTTCGCACTCCTCCTCAACTACAACGTCTGCATCTTCGGACTCCTCCTCAACTACAACGTCTGCATCTTCGCACTCCTCCTCAGCTACAACGTCTGCATCTTTGCATTCCTGTTCCTCAATTACAACTTCTGCATCTTCACACTACTGCTCCTCATCAAGTACAATGTCTGCATCTTCACACTCCTCAAACTACAACGTCTGCATCGTCGTACTCCTCCTCTTCCTCAAAAACGTCTGCATCTTCACACTCCTCCTCAACTACATCTGCATCTTCACACTCCTCCTCAACTACAATGTCTGCATCTTCACACTCCTCATCCTCCTCAACTACAACGTCTGCATCTTCACACACATCCTCAACTACAACGTCTGCATCTTCGCACTCCTCCTCAACTACTTCTGCATCTTCGCACACCTACTCAACTACAACATTTACATCTTCGCACTCCTCATCCTCAACTGCAACGTCTGCATCTTCACACTCGTCCTCAACTACAACGTCTGCATCTTCGCACTCCTCAACTAAAATGTCGGCATCTTCACACTCCTCCTCTTCCTCCTCAACTACAACGTCTGCATCTTCACACTCCTCAACTACAACGTCTGCATCTTCACACACATCCTCAACTACAACATCTGCAACTTCGCACAGATCCTCAACTACAACATCTGCAACTTCGCACTCCTCAGCATTCTCAACTACAACGTCTGCATCTTCGCACTCCTCCTCAACTACAACGTCTGCATCTTCGGACTCCTCCTCAACTACAACGTCTGCATCTTCGGACTCCTCCTCAACTACAACGTCTGCATCTTCGCACTCCTCCTCAGCTACAACGTCTGCATCTTTGCATTCCTGTTCCTCAATTACAACTTCTGCATCTTCACACTACTGCTCCTCATCAAGTACAATGTCTGCATCTTCACACTCCTCAAACTACAACGTCTGCATCGTCGCACTCCTCCTCTTCCTCAAAAACGTCTGCATCTTCACACTCCTCCTCAACTACATCTGCATCTTCACACTCCTCAACTACAATGTCTGCATCTTCACACTCCTCATCCTCCTCAACTACAACGTCTGCATCTTCACACACAACCTCAACTACAACGTCTGCATCTTCGCACTCCTCCTCAACTACTTCTGCATCTTCGCACACCTACTCAACTACAACATTTACATCTTCGCACTCCTCATCCTCAACTGCAACGTCTGCATCTTCACACTCGTCCTCAACTACAACGTCTGCATCTTCACACTCCTCCTCCTCAAATACAACGTCTGCATCTTAACACTCCTCCTCAACTACATCTGCATCTACACACACATCCTCAACTACAACATCTGCATCTTCGCACTCCTCCTCCTCATCAAATACAACGTCTGCATCATCACACTCCTCCTCCTCATCAACATCTGCATCTTCACACCTCCTCATCAACTACAACATCTGCATCTTCACACTCCTCCTCCTCAACTACAATGTCTGCATCTTTGCACTCCTCAACTACAACATCTGCATCTTCGCACTCCTCCTCCTCAAATACAACGTCTGCATCTTAACACTCCTCCTCAACTACATCTGCATCTACACACACATCCTCAACTACAACATCTGCATCTTCGCACTCCTCCTCATCAAATACAATGTCTGCATCATCACACTCCTCCTCCTCATCAACATCTGCATCTTCACACTCCTCCTCATCAACTACAACATCTGCATCTTTGCACTCCTCAACTACAACGTCTGCATCTTCACACTGCTCAACTACAACGTCTGCATCTTCGTACTCCTCCTCAACTACAATGTCGGCATCTTCACACTCCTCCTCCTCCTCAACTACAACGTCTGCATCTTCACACTCCTCAACAACATACGAATCTTCATACACCTCCTCCTCCTCAAGTACAACATCTAAATCTTCACACTCCTCAAATACAACGTCTGCATCTTCACACACATCCTCAACTACAACGTCTGCAACTTCGCACTCCTACTCCTCAACTACAAGGTCTCCATCTTCACACTCCTTGTCCTCCTCCTCAGCTACAACGTCTGCATCTTCACACACATCCACCTCAACTACAACGTCTGCATCTTCACACTCCTCCTCAACTACAATGTCTGCACCTTCACACACATCCTCAAGTACAACGTCTGCAACTTCGCACTCCTCCTCATTCTCAACTACAACGTCTGCATCTTCACACTCCTCCTCCTCAACTACAACTTATGCATCTTCACACTCCACATCCTCCTCCTGAACTACAACAACTGCATCTTCACACACATCCTCATCTACAACGTCTGCATCTTCACAATACTCCTCAACTACAACGTCTGCATCTTCACAGTCCTCCTCCTCAACTACAACTTCTGCATCTTCGCACTCCTACTCAACTACAACATCTGCATCTTCGCACTCCTACTCAATTACGTCTGCCTCTTCACACTCCTGCTCATCAAGTACAATGTCTGCATCTTCGCACTCCTCAACTACAACGTCTGCATCTTCGCACTCCTCCTCAACTACAATGTCGGCATCTTCACACTCCTCCTCCTCCTCAACTACAACGTCTGCATCTTCACACTCCTCCTCAACAACATATGCATCTTCACACACCTCCTCCTCCTCAACTATAACATCTAAATCTTCACACTCCTTGTCCTCCTCAACTACAACGTCTGCACCTTCACACACATCCTCAACTACAACGTCTGCAACTTCGCACTCCTTCTCATTCTCAACTACGCCTGCATCTTCACACACATCCTCAACTACAACGTCTGCATCTTCACGCTCCTCCTCAACTACTACATCTGCACCTTCACACTCCTCCTCCTCAACTACAAAGTCTGCATCTTCACACTCCTCCTCCTCATCAACTACAACGTCTGCATCTTCACACTCCTCCTCCCCCTCAACCACAACGTCTGCATCTTCGCACTCCTCCTCCTCAACTACAACGTCTGCATCTTCACACTCCTCCTCCTGCTCAACTACAACGTCTGCATCTTCACACACCTCCTCCTGCTCAACTACAACGTCTGCATCGTCACACTCCTCCTCCTCCTAAATTACCATGTTTGCATCTTCGCACTGCTCCTCCTCAACTACAACATCTGCATCTTCGCACTCCTCCGTCTCCTCAACTACAACGTCTGCATCTTCACACTCTTCCTCAACTACAACGTCTGCACCTTCACACACATCCTCAAATACAACGTCTGCAACTTCGCACTCCTCCTCATTCTCAACTACAACGTCTGCATCTTCACGCTCCTCCTCCTCAACTACTACATCTGCATCTTCACACTCTTCCTCCTCAACTACAACGTCTGCATCTTCGCACTCCTCCTCAACTACAACGTCTGCATCTTCGCACTCCTCCTCAACTACAACGTCTGCATCTTCGCACTCCTCCTCAACTACAACGTCTGCATCTTCGCACTCCTCCTCAACTACAACGTCTGCATCTTCGCACTCCTCCTCAACTACAACGTCTGCATCTTCGCACTCCTCCTCAACTACAACGTCTGCATCTTCGCACTCCTCCTCAACTACAACGTCTGCATCTTCGCACTCCTCCTCAACTACAACGTCTGCATCTTCGCACTCCTCCTCAACTACAACGTCTGCATCTTCGCACTCCTCCTCAACTACAACGTCTGCATCTTCACACTCCTCAACAACATATGAATCTTCATACACCTCCTCCTCCTCAAGTACAACATCTAAATCTTCACACTCCTCAAATACAACGTCTGCATCTTCACACACATCCTCAACTACAACGTCTGCAACTTCGCACTCCTACTCCTCAACTACAAGGTCTCCATCTTCACACTCCTTGTCCTCCTCCTCAGCTACAACGTCTGCATCTTCACACACATCCACCTCAACTACAACGTCTGCATCTTCACACTCCTCCTCAACTACAATGTCTGCACCTTCACACACATCCTCAAGTACAACGTCTGCAACTTCGCACTCCTCCTCATTCTCAACTACAACGTCTGCATCTTCACACTCCTCCTCCTCAACTACAACTTATGCATCTTCACACTCCACATCCTCCTCCTGAACTACAACAACTGCATCTTCACACACATCCTCAACTACAACGTCTGCATCTTCACAATACTCCTCAACTACAACGTCTGCATCTTCACAGTCCTCCTCCTCAACTACAACTTCTGCATCTTCGCACTCCTACTCAACTACAACATCTGCATCTTCGCACTCCTACTCAATTACGTCTGCCTCTTCACACTCCTGCTCATCAAGTACAATGTCTGCATCTTCGCACTCCTCAACTACAACGTCTGCATCTTCGCACTCCTCCTCAACTACAATGTCGGCATCTTCACACTCCTCCTCCTCCTCAACTACAACGTCTGCATCTTCACACTCCTCCTCAACAACATATGCATCTTCACACACCTCCTCCTCCTCAACTATAACATCCAAATCTTCACACTCCTTGTCCTCCTCAACTACAACATCTGCACCTTCACACACATCCTCAACTACAACGTCTGCAACTTCGCACTCCTTCTCATTCTCAACTACGCCTGCATCTTCACACACATCCTCAACTACAACGTCTGCATCTTCACGCTCCTCCTCAACTACTACATCTGCACCTTCACACTCCTCCTCCTCAACTACAAAGTCTGCATCTTCACACTCCTCCTCCTCATCAACTACAACGTCTGCATCTTCACACTCCTCCTCCCCCTCAACCACAACGTCTGCATCTTCGCACTCCTCCTCCTCAACTACAACGTCTGCATCTTCACACTCCTCCTCCTGCTCAACTACAACGTCTGCATCTTCACACACCTCCTCCTGCTCAACTACAACGTCTGCATCGTCACACTCCTCCTCCTCCTAAATTACCATGTTTGCATCTTCGCACTGCTCCTCCTCAACTACAACATCTGCATCTTCGCACTCCTCCGTCTCCTCAACTACAACGTCTGCATCTTCACACTCTTCCTCAACTACAACGTCTGCACCTTCACACACATCCTCAAATACAACGTCTGCAACTTCGCACTCCTCCTCATTCTCAACTACAACGTCTGCATCTTCACGCTCCTCCTCCTCAACTACTACATCTGCATCTTCACACTCTTCCTCCTCAACTACAAAGTCTGCATCTTCACACTCCTCCTCCTCATAAACTACAACGCCTGCATCTTCACACTCCTCATCCTCCTCCTGAACTACAACAACTGCATCTTCACACACATCCTCAACTACAACGTCTGCATCTTCACAATACTCAACTACAACGTCTGCATCTTCACAGTCCTCCTCCTCAACTACAACTTCTGCATCTTCGCACTCCTACTCAACTACAACGTCTGCATCTTCGCACTCCTACTCAATTACGTCTGCCTCTTCACACTCCTGCTCCTCATCAAGTACAATGTCTGCATCTTCGCACTCCTCAACTACAACGTCTGCATCTTCGCACTCCTCCTCAACTACAATGTCGGCATCTTCACACTCCTCCTCCTCCTCAGCTACAACGTCTGCATCTTCACACTCCTCCTCAACAACATATGCATCTTCACACACCTCCTCCTCCTCAACTACAACATCTAAATCTTCATACTCCTCTTCAACTACAACGTCTGCATCTTCACACTCCTCAACTACAACGTCTGCATCTTCACACTCCTCAACTACAACGTCTGCATCTTTACACTCCTCAACTACAACGTCTGCATCTTCACACTCCTCCTCCTCAACTACAACTTCTGCATCTTCGCACTCCTACTCAATTACAACGTCTGCATCTTCGCACTCCTACTCAATTACGTCTGCCTCTTCACACTCCTGCTCCTCATCAAGTACAATGTCTGCATCTTCGCACTCCTCAACTACAACGTCTGCATCTTCGCACTCCTCCTCAACTACAATGTCGGCATCTTCACACTCCTCCTCCTCCTCAACTACAATGTCGGCATCTTCACACTCCTCCTCCTCCTCAACTACAACGTCTGCATCTTCACACTCCTCCTCAACAACATATGCATCTTCACACTCCTCCTCCTCCTCAACTACAACATCTAAATCTTCACACTCCTCTTCAACTACAACATCTGCATCTTCACACTCCTCAACTACAACGTCTGCATCTTCACACTCCTCAACTACAACGTCTGCATCTTCACACTCCTCCTCCTCCTCAACTACAATGTCTGCATCGTCGCACTCCTCCTCTTCCTCAAAAACGTCTGCATCTTCGCACTCCTACTCAACTACATTTACATCTTCGCACTCCTCCTCAACCGCAACGTCTGCATCTTCGCACTCGTCCTCAACTACAACGTCTGCATCTTCACACTCCTCCTCCTCATCAACTACAACGTCTGCATCTTCACACTCCTCCTCCACCTCAACGACAACATCTGCATCTTCGCACTCCTCCTCCTCAACTACAACGTCTGCATCTTCACACTCCTCCTGCTCAACTACAACGTCTGCATCGTCACACTCCTCCTCAACAACATATGCATCTTCACACACCTCCTCCACCTCAACCACAACATCTACATCTTCACACACCTCAATTACAACGTCTGCATCTTCACACTCCTCAACTACAACGTCTGCATCTTCGCACTCCTCCTCCTCAACTACAATGTCTGCATCTTCACACTCATCCTCCTCAACTACAACATCTGCATCTTGGCACTCCTACTCCTCAACTACAACATCTGAATTTTCACACTCCTTGTCCTCCTCAACTACAACGTCTGCACCTTCACACACATCCTCAACTACGACGTCTGCAACTTCGCACTGCTTCTCATTCTCAACTACGCCTGCATCTTCACACACATCCTCAACTACAACGTCTGCATCTTCACGCTCCTCCTCAACTACTACATCTGCATCTTCGCACTCCTCCTCCTCAACTACAAAGTCTGCATCTTCACACTCCTCCTCCTCATCAACTACAACGTCTGCATCTTCACACTCCTCCTCCACCTCAACCACAACGTCTGCATCTTCGCACTCCTCCTCAACTACAACGTCTGCATCTTCACACTCCTCCTCCTGCTCAACTACAACGTCTGCATCTTCACACACCTCCTCCTGCTCAACTACAACGTCTGCATCGTCACACTCCTCCTCCTCCTAAATTACCACGTTTGCATCTTCGCACTGCTCCTCCTCAACTACAACATCTGCATCTCCGCACTCCTCCGTCTCCTCAACTACAACGTCTGCATCTTCACACTCCTCCTCAACTACAACGTCTGCACCTTCACACACATCCTCAAGTACAACGTCTGCAACTTCGCACTCCTCCTCATTCTCAACTACAACGTCTGCATCTTCACACTCCTCCTCCTCAACTACAACGTCTGCATCTTCACGCTCCTCCTCCTCAACTACTACATCTGCATCTTCACACTCCTCCTCCTCAACTACAAAGTCTGCATCTTCACACTCCTCCTCCTCATAAACTACAACAACTGCATCTTCACACACATCCTCAACTACAACGTCTGCATCTTCACAATACTCAACTACAACGTCTGCATCTTCACAGTCCTCCTCCTCAACTACAACTTCTGCATCTTCGCACTCCTACTCAACTACAACGTCTGCATCTTCGCACTCCTACTCAATTACGTCTGCCTCTTCACACTCCTGCTCCTCATCAAGTACAATGTCTGCATCTTCGCACTCAACTACAACGTCTGCATCTTCGCACTCCTCCTCAACTACAATGTCGGCATCTTCACACTCCTCCTCCTCCTCAACTACAATGTCGGCATCTTCACACTCCTCCTCCTCCTCAACTACAACGTCTGCATCTTCACACTCCTCAACTACAACGTCTACATCTTCACACTCCTCCTCCTCCTCAACTACAACTTCTGCATCTTCGCACTCCTACTCAATTACGTCTGCATCTTCGCACGCCTACTCAATTACGTCTGCCTCTTCACACTCCTGCTCCTCATCAAGTACAATGTCTGCATCTTCGCACTCCTCAACTACAACATCTGCATCTTCGCACTCCTCCTCAACTACAATGTCGGCATCTTCACACTCCTCCTCCTCCTCAACTACAACGTCTGCATCTTCACACTCCTCCTCAACAACATATGCATCTTCACACACCTCCTCCTCCTCAACTACAACATCTAAATCTTCACACTCCTCTTCAACTACAACGTCTGCATCTTCACACTCCTCAACAACATATGCATCTTCACACACCTCCTCCTCCTCAACTACAACATCTAAATCTTCACACTCCTCTTCAACTACAACGTCTGCATCTTCACACTCCTCAACTACAACGTCTGCATCTTCACACTCCTCAACTACAACGTCTGCATCTTCACACTCCTCAACTACAACGTCTGCATCTTCACACTCCTCAACTACAACGTCTGCATCTTCACACTCCTCAACTACAACGTCTGCATCTTCACACTCCTCAACTACAACGTCTGCATCTTCACACTCCTCCTCCTCCTCAACTACAACGTCTGCATCTTCGCACTCCTACTCAATTACAACGTCTGCATCTTCGCACTCCTACTCAATTACGTCTGCCTCTTCACACTCCTGCTCCTCATCAAGTACAATGTCTGCATCTTCGCACTCCTCAACTACAACGTCTGCATCTTCGCACTCCTCCTCAACTACAATGTCGGCATCTTCACACTCCTCCTCCTCCTCAACTACAACGACTGCATCTTCACACTCCTCCTCAACAACATATGCATCTTCACACTCCTCCTCCTCCTCAACTACAACATCTAAATCTTCACACTCCTCTTCAACTACAACGTCTGCATCTTCACACTCCTCAACTACAACGTCTGCATCTTCACACTCCTCAACTACAACGTCTGCATCTTCACACTCCTCCTCCTCCTCAACTACAATGTCTGCATCGTCGCACTCCTCCTCTTCCTCAAAAACGTCTGCATCTTCGCACTCCTACTCAACTACATTTACATCTTCGCACTCCTCCTCAACCGCAACGTCTGCATCTTCGCACTCGTCCCTCCTCAACTACAACGTCTGCATCTTCACACTCCTCCTCCTCATCAACTACAACGTCTGCATCTTCACACTCCTCCTCCCCCTCAACGACAACATCTGCATCTTCGCACTCCTCCTCCTCAACTACAACGTCTGCATCTTCACACTCCTCCTGCTCAACTACAACGTCTGCATCTTCACACTCCTCCTCCTGCTCAACTACAACGTCTGCATCATCACACTCCTCCTCCTGCTCAACTACAACGTCTGCATCGTCACAGTCCTCCTCCTGCTCAACTACAACGTCTGCATCTTCACACTCCTCCTCCTCAATTACCACGTTTGCATCTTCGCACTCCTCCTCTACTACAACGTCTGCATCTTTGCATTCCTCTTCCTCAATTACAACGTTTGCATCTTCACACTATTGCTCATCAAGTACGTCTGCATCTTCACACTCCTCCTCAACTACAACGTCTGCATCGTCGCACTCCTCCTCTTCCTCAAAAACGTCTGCATCTTCACACTCCTTCTCCTTAACTACAACATCTGCATCTTCGCACTCCTCCTCCTCAACTACAACGTCTGCATCTTCACACTCCTCATCCTCCTCAACTACAACATCTGCATCTTCGCACTCGTCCTCAACTACGTCTGCATCTTCACACTCCTCCTCCTCAAATACAACGTCAACATCTTCACACTCCTCCTCCTCAAATACAACGTCTGCATCTTCACACTCCTCCTCAACTACGTCTGCATCAACACACACATCCTCAACTACAAAATCTGCATCTTCGCATTCCTCCTCCTCCTAAATTCCATCTGCATCATCACACTCCTCCTCCTCATCAAC
The DNA here is from genome assembly GCF_017639515.1 of Carcharodon carcharias. Lineage (NCBI taxonomy): Eukaryota > Metazoa > Chordata > Chondrichthyes > Lamniformes > Lamnidae > Carcharodon > Carcharodon carcharias. The sequence goes on along the minus strand of NW_024470648.1, from coordinate 334,174 downwards.
ATCTGCATCTTCACACTCCTCCTCATCAACTACAACATCTGCATCTTCACACTCCTCCTCCTCCTCAACTACAACGTCCGCATCTTCGCACTCCTCAACTACGACGTCCGCATCTTCGCACTCCTCAACTACGACGTCTGCATCTTCGCACTCCTCAACTACAACGTCTGCATCTTCGCACTCCTCAACTACAACGTCTGCATCTTCGCACTCCTCAACTACAACGTCTGCATCTTCGCACTCCTCAACTACAACGTCTGCATCTTCGCACTCCCCAACTACAACGTCTGCATCTTCGCACTCCTCCTCAACTACAATGTCGGCATCTTCACACTCCTCCTCCTCCTCAACTACAACGTCTGCATCTTCACACTCCTCAACAACATATGCATCTTCACACACCTCCTCCTCCTCAACTACAACATCTAAATCTTCACACTCCTCTTCAACTACGTCTGCATCTTCACACTCCTCAACTACAACGTCTGCATCTTCACACTCTTCAACTACAACGTCTGCATCTTCACACTCCTCCTCCTCAACTACAACTTCTGCATCTTCGCACTCCTACTCAATTACAACGTCTGCATCTTCGCACTCCTACTCAATTACAACGTCTGCATCTTCGCACTCCTACTCAATTACGTCTGCCTCTTCACACTCCTGCTCCTCATCAAGTACAATGTCTGCATCTTCGCACTCCTCAACTACAACGTCTGCTTCTTCGCACTCCTCAACTACAATGTCGGCATCTTCACACTCCTCACCCTCCTCAACTACAACGTCTGCATCTTCACACTTCTCCTCAACAACATATGCATCTTCACACACCTCCTCCTCAACTACAACATCTAAATCTTCACACTCCTCTTCAACTACAACGTCAGCATCTTCACACTCCTCAACTACAATGTCTGCATCTTCACACTCCTCACCCTCCTCAACTACAATGTCTGCATCGTCGCACTCCTCCTCTTCCTCAAAAACGTCTGCATCTTCGCACTCCTACTCAACTACATTTACATCTTCGCACTCCTCCTCAACCGCAACGTCTGCATCTTCGCACTCGTCCTCCTCAACTACAACGTCTGCATCTTCACACTCCTCCTCCTCATCAACTACAACGTCTGCATCTTCACACTCCTCCTCCCCCTCAACGACAACATCTGCATCTTCGCACTCCTCCTCCTCAACTACAACGTCTGCATCTTCACACTCCTCCTGCTCAACTACAACGTCAGCATCTTCACACTCCTCCTCCTGCTCAACTACAACGTCAGCATCTTCACACTCCTCCTCCTGCTCAACTACAATGTCTGCATCATCACACTCCTCCTCCTGCTCAACTACAACGTCTGCATCGTCACACTCCTCCTCCTGTTCAACTACAATGTCTGCATCTTCACACTCCTCCTCCTCAATTACCACGTTTGCATCGTCGCACTCCTCAACTACAACGTCTGCTTCTTCGCACTCCTCAACTACAATGTCGGCATCTTCACACTCCTCACCCTCCTCAACTACAACGTCTGCATCTTCACACTTCTCCTCAACAACATATGCATCTTCACACACCTCCTCCTCAACTACAACATCTAAATCTTCACACTCCTCTTCAACTACAACGTCAGCATCTTCACACTCCTCAACTACAATGTCTGCATCTTCACACTCCTCACCCTCCTCAACTACAATGTCTGCATCGTCGCACTCCTCCTCTTCCTCAAAAACGTCTGCATCTTCGCACTCCTACTCAACTACATTTACATCTTCGCACTCCTCCTCAACCGCAACGTCTGCATCTTCGCACTCGTCCTCCTCAACTACAACGTCTGCATCTTCACACTCCTCCTCCTCATCAACTACAACGTCTGCATCTTCACACTCCTCCTCCCCCTCAACGACAACATCTGCATCTTCGCACTCCTCCTCCTCAACTACAACGTCTGCATCTTCACACTCCTCCTGCTCAACTACAACGTCAGCATCTTCACACTCCTCCTCCTGCTCAACTACAACGTCAGCATCTTCACACTCCTCCTCCTGCTCAACTACAATGTCTGCATCATCACACTCCTCCTCCTGCTCAACTACAACGTCTGCATCGTCACACTCCTCCTCCTGTTCAACTACAATGTCTGCATCTTCACACTCCTCCTCCTCAATTACCACGTTTGCATCGTCGCACTCCTCAACTACAACGTCTGCATCTTTGCATTCCTCTTCCTCAATTACAACGTTTGCATCTTCACACTACTGCTCCTCATCAAGTATGTCTGCATCTTCACACTCCTTCTCCTCAACTACAACGTCTGCATCTTCGCACTCCTCCTCAACTACAATGTCTGCATCTTCGCACTCGTCCTCCTCAACTACAACGTCTGCATCTTCACACTCCTCCTCCTCATCAACTACAACGTCTGCATCTTCACACTCCTCCTCCCCCTCAACGACAACATCTGCAGCTTCGCACTCCTCCTCCTCAACTACAACGACTGCATCTTCACACTCCTCCTGCTCAACTACAACGTCTGCATCTTCACACTCCTCCTCCTGCTCAACTACAATGTCTGCATCATCACACTCCTCCTCCTGCTCAACTACAACGTCTGCATCGTCACACTCCTCCTCCTGCTCAACTACAACGTCTGCATCTTCACACTCCTCCTCCTCAATTACCACGTTTGCATCGTCGCACTCCTCCTCAACTACAACGTCTGCATCTTTGCATTCCTCTTCCTCAATTACAACGTTTGCATCTTCACACTACTGCTCCTCATCAAGTATGTCTGCATCTTCACACTCCTTCTCCTCAACTACAACGTCTGCATCTTCGCACTCCTCAACTACAACGTCTGCATCTTCACACTCCTCATCCTCCTCAACTACAACATCTGCATCTTCGCACTCGTCCTCAACTACGTCTGCATCTTCACACTCCTCCTCCTCAAATACAACGTCTACATCTTCACACTCCTCCTCCTCAAATACAACGTCTGCATCTTCACACTCCTCCTCAACTACGTCTGCATCAACACACACATCCTCAACTACAACATCTGCCTCTTCGCACTCCTCCTCCTCCTAAATTCCATCTGCATCATCACACTCCTCCTCATCAACATCTGCATCTTCACACTCCTCCTCATCAACTACAACATCTGCATCTTCACACTCCTCCTCCTCAACTACGACGTCTGCATCTTCGCACTCCTCAACTACAACGTCTGCATCTTCGCACTCCTCAACTACAACGTCTGCATCTTCGCACTCCTCAAATACAACGTCTGCATCTTCGTACTCCTCAACTACAACGTCTGCATCTTCGTACTCCTCAACTACAACGTCTGCATCTTCGCACTCAACTACAACGTCTGCATCTTCGCACTCAACTACAACGTCTGCATCTTCGCACACCTCCTCAACTACAATGTCTGCATCTTCACACTCCTCATCCTCCTCAACTACAACGTCTGCATCTTCACACACATCCTCAACTACAACGTCTGCATCTTCACAATACTCCTCAACTACAACATCTGCATCTTCACAGTCCTCTTCAACTACAACGTCTGCATCTTCGCACTCCTCCTCAACTACAACGTCTGCATCTTCGCACACCTACTCAACTACAACATTTATACCTTCGCACTCCTCCTCAACTACAACGTCTGCATCTTCGCACTCCTACTCAACTACAACGTCTGAATCAACACACTCTTCCTCAACTACAACATCTGCATCATCGCACTCTTCCTTCTCAACTACAACGTCTGCATCTTCTCACTCCTCAACTACGTCTGCATCTTCGCACTCCTCCTCCTCAACTACAACATCTGCAACTTCGCACTCCTCCTCAACTACAACGTCTGCATCTTCACACTCCTCATCCTCCTCCTCAAGTACAAGGTCTGCATCTTCACACTTCTCCTCAACTACAACATCTGCATTTTCACACTCCTCCTCCTAAACGACATTTGCATCTTCACACTCCTCCTCCTCAACTACAATGTCTGCATCCTCGCACTCCTCCTCCTCAACTACAACATCTGCATCCTCGCACTCCTCCTGCTCAACTACAACATCTGCATCTTCGCACTCCTCAACTACAACATCTGCATCTTCGCACTCCTCAACTACAACATCTGCATCTTCGCACTCCTCAACTACAACATCTGCATCTTCGCACTCCTCAACTACAACATCTGCATCTTCGCACTCCTCAACTACAACATCTGCATCTTCGCACTCCTCAACTACAACATCTGCATCTTCGCACTCCTCAACTACAACATCTGCATCTTCGCACTCCTCAACTACAACATCTGCATCTTCGCACTCCTCAACTACAACATCTGCATCTTCGCACTCCTCAACTACAACATCTGCATCTTCGCACTCCTCAACTACAACGTCTGCATCTTCACACTCCTCCTCCTCAAATACAACGTCTGCATCTTAACACTCCTCCTCAACTACATCTGCATCTACACACACATCCTCAACTACAACATCTGCATCTTCGCACTCCTCCTCCTCATCAAATACAACGTCTGCATCATCACACTCCTCCTCCTCATCAACATCTGCATCTTCACACCTCCTCATCAACTACAACATCTGCATCTTCACACTCCTCCTCCTCAACTACAATGTCTGCATCTTTGCACTCCTCAACTACAACATCTGCATCTTCGCACTCCTCCTCCTCAAATACAACGTCTGCATCTTAACACTCCTCCTCAACTACATCTGCATCTACACACACATCCTCAACTACAACATCTGCATCTTCGCAATCCTCCTCATCAAATACAATGTCTGCATCATCACACTCCTCCTCCTCATCAACATCTGCATCTTCACACTCCTCCTCATCAACTACAACATCTGCATCTTTGCACTCCTCAACTACAACGTCTGCATCTTCGCACTGCTCAACTACAACGTCTGCATCTTCGTACTCCTCCTCAACTACAATGTCGGCATCTTCACACTCCTCCTCCTCCTCAACTACAACGTCTGCATCTTCACACTCCTCAACAACATACGAATCTTCATACACCTCCTCCTCCTCAAGTACAACATCTAAATCTTCACACTCCTCAAATACAACGTCTGCATCTTCACACACATCCTCAACTACAACGTCTGCAACTTCGCACTCCTCCTCAACTACAACATCTGCATCTTCGCACTCCTACTCCTCAACTACAAGGTCTCCATCTTCACACTCCTTGTCCTCCTCCTCAGCTACAACGTCTGCATCTTCACACACATCCACCTCAACTACAACGTCTGCATCTTCACACTCCTCCTCAACTACAATGTCTGCACCTTCACACACATCCTCAAGTACAACGTCTGCAACTTCGCACTCCTCCTCATTCTCAACTACAACGTCTGCATCTTCACACTCCTCCTCCTCAACTACAACTTATGCATCTTCACACTCCACATCCTCCTCCTGAACTACAACAACTGCATCTTCACACACATCCTCAACTACAACGTCTGCATCTTCACAATACTCCTCAACTACAACGTCTGCATCTTCACAGTCCTCCTCCTCAACTACAACTTCTGCATCTTCACACTCCTACTCAACTACAACATCTGCATCTTCGCACTCCTACTCAATTACGTCTGCCTCTTCACACTCCTGCTCATCAAGTACAATGTCTGCATCTTCGCACTCCTCAACTACAACGTCTGCATCTTCGCACTCCTCCTCAACTACAATGTCGGCATCTTCACACTCCTCCTCCTCCTCAACTACAACGTCTGCATCTTCACACTCCTCCTCAACAACATATGCATCTTCACACACCTCCTCCTCCTCAACTATAACATCTAAATCTTCACACTCCTTGTCCTCCTCAACTACAACGTCTGCACCTTCACACACATCCTCAACTACAACGTCTGCAACTTCGCACTCCTTCTCATTCTCAACTACGCCTGCATCTTCACACACATCCTCAACTACAACGTCTGCATCTTCACGCTCCTCCTCAACTACTACATCTGCACCTTCACACTCCTCCTCCTCAACTACAAAGTCTGCATCTTCACACTCCTCCTCCTCATCAACTACAACGTCTGCATCTTCACACTCCTCCTCCCCCTCAACCACAACGTCTGCATCTTCGCACTCCTCCTCCTCAACTACAACGTCTGCATCTTCACACTCCTCCTCCTGCTCAACTACAACGTCTGCATCTTCACACACCTCCTCCTGCTCAACTACAACGTCTGCATCGTCACACTCCTCCTCCTCCTAAATTACCATGTTTGCATCTTCGCACTGCTCCTCCTCAACTACAACATCTGCATCTTCGCACTCCTCCGTCTCCTCAACTACAACGTCTGCATCTTCACACTCTTCCTCAACTACAACGTCTGCACCTTCACACACATCCTCAAATACAACGTCTGCAACTTCGCACTCCTCCTCATTCTCAACTACAACGTCTGCATCTTCACGCTCCTCCTCCTCAACTACTACATCTGCATCTTCACACTCTTCCTCCTCAACTACAACGTCTGCATCTTCGCACTCCTCCTCAACTACAACGTCTGCATCTTCGCACTCCTCCTCAACTACAACGTCTGCATCTTCGCACTCCTCCTCAACTACAACGTCTGCATCTTCGCACTCCTCCTCAACTACAACGTCTGCATCTTCGCACTCCTCCTCAACTACAACGTCTGCATCTTCGCACTCCTCCTCAACTACAACGTCTGCATCTTCGCACTCCTCCTCAACTACAACGTCTGCATCTTCGCACTCCTCCTCAACTACAACGTCTGCATCTTCGCACTCCTCCTCAACTACAACGTCTGCATCTTCGCACTCCTCCTCAACTACAACGTCTGCATCTTCGCACTCCTCCTCAACTACAACGTCTGCATCTTCGCACTCCTCCTCAACTACAACGTCTGCATCTTCGCACTCCTCCTCAACTACAACGTCTGCATCTTCGCACTCCTCCTCAACTACAACGTCTGCATCTTCGCACTCCTCCTCAACTACAATGTCTGCATCTTCGCACTCCTCCTCAACTACAACGTCTGCATCTTCGCACTCCTCCTCAACTACAACGTCTGCATCTTCGCACTCCTCCTCAACTACAACATTTACATCTTCGCACTCCTCCTCCTCAACTGCAACGTCTGCATCTTCGCACTCGTCCTCAACTACGTCTGCATCTTCACACTCCTCCTCCTCAAATACAACGTCTACATCTTCACACTCGTCCTCCTCAAATACAACGTCTGCATCTTCACACTCCTCCTCAACTACGTCTGCATCTACACACAAATCCTCAACTACAACATCTGCATCTTCGCACTCCTCTTCCTCTTAAAATCCGTATGCATCATCACACTCCTCCTCCTCATCAACATCTGCATCTTCACACTCCTCCTCATCAACTACAACATCTGCATCTTCACACTCCTCCTCCTCAACTACAACGTCTGCATCTTCGCACTCCTCAACTATAACGTCTGCATCTTCGCACTCCTCAACTATAACGTCTGCATCTTCGCACTCCTCAACTACAACGTCTGCATCTTCGCACTCCTCAACTACAACGTCTGCATCTTCGCACTCCTCAACTACAATGTCGGCATCTTCACACTCCTCCTCTTCCTCCTCAACTACAACGTCTGCATCTTCACACTCCTCCTCAACAACATATGCATCTTCACACACCTCCTCCTCCTCAACTACAACATCTAAATCTTCACACTCCTCTTCAACTACAACGTCTGCATCTTCACACTCCTCAACTACAACGTCTGCATCTTCACACACATCCTCAACTACAACATCTGCAACTTCGCACTCCTCAGCATTCTCAACTACAACGTCTGCATCTTCGCACTCCTCCTCAACTACAACGTCTGCATCTTCGGACTCCTCCTCAACTACAACGTCTGCATCTTCGCACTCCTCCTCAGCTACAACGTCTGCATCTTTGCATTCCTGTTCCTCAATTACAACTTCTGCATCTTCACACTACTGCTCCTCATCAAGTACAATGTCTGCATCTTCACACTCCTCAAACTACAACGTCTGCATCGTCGTACTCCTCCTCTTCCTCAAAAACGTCTGCATCTTCACACTCCTCCTCAACTACATCTGCATCTTCACACTCCTCCTCAACTACAATGTCTGCATCTTCACACTCCTCATCCTCCTCAACTACAACGTCTGCATCTTCACACACATCCTCAACTACAACGTCTGCATCTTCGCACTCCTCCTCAACTACTTCTGCATCTTCGCACACCTACTCAACTACAACATTTACATCTTCGCACTCCTCATCCTCAACTGCAACGTCTGCATCTTCACACTCGTCCTCAACTACAACGTCTGCATCTTCGCACTCCTCAACTAAAATGTCGGCATCTTCACACTCCTCCTCTTCCTCCTCAACTACAACGTCTGCATCTTCACACTCCTCAACTACAACGTCTGCATCTTCACACACATCCTCAACTACAACATCTGCAACTTCGCACAGATCCTCAACTACAACATCTGCAACTTCGCACTCCTCAGCATTCTCAACTACAACGTCTGCATCTTCGCACTCCTCCTCAACTACAACGTCTGCATCTTCGGACTCCTCCTCAACTACAACGTCTGCATCTTCGGACTCCTCCTCAACTACAACGTCTGCATCTTCGCACTCCTCCTCAGCTACAACGTCTGCATCTTTGCATTCCTGTTCCTCAATTACAACTTCTGCATCTTCACACTACTGCTCCTCATCAAGTACAATGTCTGCATCTTCACACTCCTCAAACTACAACGTCTGCATCGTCGCACTCCTCCTCTTCCTCAAAAACGTCTGCATCTTCACACTCCTCCTCAACTACATCTGCATCTTCACACTCCTCAACTACAATGTCTGCATCTTCACACTCCTCATCCTCCTCAACTACAACGTCTGCATCTTCACACACATCCTCAACTACAACGTCTGCATCTTCGCACTCCTCCTCAACTACTTCTGCATCTTCGCACACCTACTCAACTACAACATTTACATCTTCGCACTCCTCATCCTCAACTGCAACGTCTGCATCTTCACACTCGTCCTCAACTACAACGTCTGCATCTTCACACTCCTCCTCCTCAAATACAACGTCTGCATCTTAACACTCCTCCTCAACTACATCTGCATCTACACACACATCCTCAACTACAACATCTGCATCTTCGCACTCCTCCTCCTCATCAAATACAACGTCTGCATCATCACACTCCTCCTCCTCATCAACATCTGCATCTTCACACCTCCTCATCAACTACAACATCTGCATCTTCACACTCCTCCTCCTCAACTACAATGTCTGCATCTTTGCACTCCTCAACTACAACATCTGCATCTTCGCACTCCTCCTCCTCAAATACAACGTCTGCATCTTAACACTCCTCCTCAACTACATCTGCATCTACACACACATCCTCAACTACAACATCTGCATCTTCGCACTCCTCCTCATCAAATACAATGTCTGCATCATCACACTCCTCCTCCTCATCAACATCTGCATCTTCACACTCCTCCTCATCAACTACAACATCTGCATCTTTGCACTCCTCAACTACAACGTCTGCATCTTCGCACTGCTCAACTACAACGTCTGCATCTTCGTACTCCTCCTCAACTACAATGTCGGCATCTTCACACTCCTCCTCCTCCTCAACTACAACGTCTGCATCTTCACACTCCTCAACAACATATGAATCTTCATACACCTCCTCCTCCTCAAGTACAACATCTAAATCTTCACACTCCTCAAATACAACGTCTGCATCTTCACACACATCCTCAACTACAACGTCTGCAACTTCGCACTCCTACTCCTCAACTACAAGGTCTCCATCTTCACACTCCTTGTCCTCCTCCTCAGCTACAACGTCTGCATCTTCACACACATCCACCTCAACTACAACGTCTGCATCTTCACACTCCTCCTCAACTACAATGTCTGCACCTTCACACACATCCTCAAGTACAACGTCTGCAACTTCGCACTCCTCCTCATTCTCAACTACAACGTCTGCATCTTCACACTCCTCCTCCTCAACTACAACTTATGCATCTTCACACTCCACATCCTCCTCCTGAACTACAACAACTGCATCTTCACACACATCCTCAACTACAACGTCTGCATCTTCACAATACTCCTCAACTACAACGTCTGCATCTTCACAGTCCTCCTCCTCAACTACAACTTCTGCATCTTCGCACTCCTACTCAACTACAACATCTGCATCTTCGCACTCCTACTCAATTACGTCTGCCTCTTCACACTCCTGCTCATCAAGTACAATGTCTGCATCTTCGCACTCCTCAACTACAACGTCTGCATCTTCGCACTCCTCCTCAACTACAATGTCGGCATCTTCACACTCCTCCTCCTCCTCAACTACAACGTCTGCATCTTCACACTCCTCCTCAACAACATATGCATCTTCACACACCTCCTCCTCCTCAACTATAACATCTAAATCTTCACACTCCTTGTCCTCCTCAACTACAACGTCTGCACCTTCACACACATCCTCAACTACAACGTCTGCAACTTCGCACTCCTTCTCATTCTCAACTACGCCTGCATCTTCACACACATCCTCAACTACAACGTCTGCATCTTCACGCTCCTCCTCAACTACTACATCTGCACCTTCACACTCCTCCTCCTCAACTACAAAGTCTGCATCTTCACACTCCTCCTCCTCATCAACTACAACGTCTGCATCTTCACACTCCTCCTCCCCCTCAACCACAACGTCTGCATCTTCGCACTCCTCCTCCTCAACTACAACGTCTGCATCTTCACACTCCTCCTCCTGCTCAACTACAACGTCTGCATCTTCACACACCTCCTCCTGCTCAACTACAACGTCTGCATCGTCACACTCCTCCTCCTCCTAAATTACCATGTTTGCATCTTCGCACTGCTCCTCCTCAACTACAACATCTGCATCTTCGCACTCCTCCGTCTCCTCAACTACAACGTCTGCATCTTCACACTCTTCCTCAACTACAACGTCTGCACCTTCACACACATCCTCAAATACAACGTCTGCAACTTCGCACTCCTCCTCATTCTCAACTACAACGTCTGCATCTTCACGCTCCTCCTCCTCAACTACTACATCTGCATCTTCACACTCTTCCTCCTCAACTACAACGTCTGCATCTTCGCACTCCTCCTCAACTACAACGTCTGCATCTTCACACTCCTCCTCCCCCTCAACCACAACGTCTGCATCTTCGCACTCCTCCTCCTCAACTACAACGTCTGCATCTTCACACTCCTCCTCCTGCTCAACTACAACGTCTGCATCTTCACACACCTCCTCCTGCTCAACTACAACGTCTGCATCGTCACACTCCTCCTCCTCCTAAATTACCATGTTTGCATCTTCGCACTGCTCCTCCTCAACTACAACATCTGCATCTTCGCACTCCTCCGTCTCCTCAACTACAACGTCTGCATCTTCACACTCTTCCTCAACTACAACGTCTGCACCTTCACACACATCCTCAAATACAACGTCTGCAACTTCGCACTCCTCCTCATTCTCAACTACAACGTCTGCATCTTCACGCTCCTCCTCCTCAACTACTACATCTGCATCTTCACACTCTTCCTCCTCAACTACAAAGTCTGCATCTTCACACTCCTCCTCCTCATAAACTACAACGCCTGCATCTTCACACTCCTCATCCTCCTCCTGAACTACAACAACTGCATCTTCACACACATCCTCAACTACAACGTCTGCATCTTCACAATACTCAACTACAACGTCTGCATCTTCACAGTCCTCCTCCTCAACTACAACTTCTGCATCTTCGCACTCCTACTCAACTACAACGTCTGCATCTTCGCACTCCTACTCAATTACGTCTGCCTCTTCACACTCCTGCTCCTCATCAAGTACAATGTCTGCATCTTCGCACTCCTCAACTACAACGTCTGCATCTTCGCACTCCTCCTCAACTACAATGTCGGCATCTTCACACTCCTCCTCCTCCTCAGCTACAACGTCTGCATCTTCACACTCCTCCTCAACAACATATGCATCTTCACACACCTCCTCCTCCTCAACTACAACATCTAAATCTTCACACTCCTCTTCAACTACAACGTCTGCATCTTCACACTCCTCAACTACAACGTCTGCATCTTCACACTCCTCAACTACAACGTCTGCATCTTTACACTCCTCAACTACAACGTCTGCATCTTCACACTCCTCCTCCTCAACTACAACTTCTGCATCTTCGCACTCCTACTCAATTACAACGTCTGCATCTTCGCACTCCTACTCAATTACGTCTGCCTCTTCACACTCCTGCTCCTCATCAAGTACAATGTCTGCATCTTCGCACTCCTCAACTACAACGTCTGCATCTTCGCACTCCTCCTCAACTACAATGTCGGCATCTTCACACTCCTCCTCCTCCTCAACTACAATGTCGGCATCTTCACACTCCTCCTCCTCCTCAACTACAATGTCGGCATCTTCACACTCCTCCTCAACAACATATGCATCTTCACACTCCTCCTCCTCCTCAACTACAACATCTAAATCTTCACACTCCTCTTCAACTACAACATCTGCATCTTCACACTCCTCAACTACAACGTCTGCATCTTCACACTCCTCAACTACAACGTCTGCATCTTCACACTCCTCAACTACAACGTCTGCATCTTCACACTCCTCCTCCTCCTCAACTACAATGTCTGCATCGTCGCACTCCTCCTCTTCCTCAAAAACGTCTGCATCTTCGCACTCCTACTCAACTACATTTACATCTTCGCACTCCTCCTCAACCGCAACGTCTGCATCTTCGCACTCGTCCTCAACTACAACGTCTGCATCTTCACACTCCTCCTCCTCATCAACTACAACGTCTGCATCTTCACACTCCTCCTCCACCTCAACGACAACATCTGCATCTTCGCACTCCTCCTCCTCAACTACAACGTCTGCATCTTCACACTCCTCCTGCTCAACTACAACGTCTGCATCGTCACACTCCTCCTCAACAACATATGCATCTTCACACACCTCCTCCACCTCAACCACAACATCTACATCTTCACACACCTCAATTACAACGTCTGCATCTTCACACTCCTCAACTACAACGTCTGCATCTTCGCACTCCTCCTCCTCAACTACAATGTCTGCATCTTCACACTCATCCTCCTCAACTACAACATCTGCATCTTGGCACTCCTACTCCTCAACTACAACATCTGAATTTTCACACTCCTTGTCCTCCTCAACTACAACGTCTGCACCTTCACACACATCCTCAACTACGACGTCTGCAACTTCGCACTGCTTCTCATTCTCAACTACGCCTGCATCTTCACACACATCCTCAACTACAACGTCTGCATCTTCACGCTCCTCCTCAACTACTACATCTGCATCTTCGCACTCCTCCTCCTCAACTACAAAGTCTGCATCTTCACACTCCTCCTCCTCATCAACTACAACGTCTGCATCTTCACACTCCTCCTCCACCTCAACCACAACGTCTGCATCTTCGCACTCCTCCTCAACTACAACGTCTGCATCTTCACACTCCTCCTCCTGCTCAACTACAACGTCTGCATCTTCACACACCTCCTCCTGCTCAACTACAACGTCTGCATCGTCACACTCCTCCTCCTCCTAAATTACCACGTTTGCATCTTCGCACTGCTCCTCCTCAACTACAACATCTGCATCTCCGCACTCCTCCGTCTCCTCAACTACAACGTCTGCATCTTCACACTCCTCCTCAACTACAACGTCTGCACCTTCACACACATCCTCAAGTACAACGTCTGCAACTTCGCACTCCTCCTCATTCTCAACTACAACGTCTGCATCTTCACACTCCTCCTCCTCAACTACAACGTCTGCATCTTCACGCTCCTCCTCCTCAACTACTACATCTGCATCTTCACACTCCTCCTCCTCAACTACAAAGTCTGCATCTTCACACTCCTCCTCCTCATAAACTACAACAACTGCATCTTCACACACATCATCAACTACAACGTCTGCATCTTCACAATACTCAACTACAACGTCTGCATCTTCACAGTCCTCCTCCTCAACTACAACTTCTGCATCTTCGCACTCCTACTCAACTACAACGTCTGCATCTTCGCACTCCTACTCAATTACGTCTGCCTCTTCACACTCCTGCTCCTCATCAAGTACAATGTCTGCATCTTCGCACTCAACTACAACGTCTGCATCTTCGCACTCCTCCTCAACTACAATGTCGGCATCTTCACACTCCTCCTCCTCCTCAACTACAATGTCGGCATCTTCACACTCCTCCTCCTCCTCAACTACAACGTCTGCATCTTCACACTCCTCAACTACAACGTCTACATCTTCACACTCCTCCTCCTCCTCAACTACAACTTCTGCATCTTCGCACTCCTACTCAATTACGTCTGCATCTTCGCACGCCTACTCAATTACGTCTGCCTCTTCACACTCCTGCTCCTCATCAAGTACAATGTCTGCATCTTCGCACTCCTCAACTACAACATCTGCATCTTCGCACTCCTCCTCAACTACAATGTCGGCATCTTCACACTCCTCCTCCTCCTCAACTACAACGTCTGCATCTTCACACTCCTCCTCAACAACATATGCATCTTCACACACCTCCTCCTCCTCAACTACAACATCTAAATCTTCACACTCCTCTTCAACTACAACGTCTGCATCTTCACACTCCTCAACAACATATGCATCTTCACACACCTCCTCCTCCTCAACTACAACATCTAAATCTTCACACTCCTCTTCAACTACAACGTCTGCATCTTCACACTCCTCAACTACAACGTCTGCATCTTCACACTCCTCAACTACAACGTCTGCATCTTCACACTCCTCAACTACAACGTCTGCATCTTCACACTCCTCAACTACAACGTCTGCATCTTCACACTCCTCAACTACAACGTCTGCATCTTCACACTCCTCAACTACAACGTCTGCATCTTCACACTCCTCCTCCTCCTCAACTACAACGTCTGCATCTTCGCACTCCTACTCAATTACAACGTCTGCATCTTCGCACTCCTACTCAATTACGTCTGCCTCTTCACACTCCTGCTCCTCATCAAGTACAATGTCTGCATCTTCGCACTCCTCAACTACAACGTCTGCATCTTCGCACTCCTCCTCAACTACAATGTCGGCATCTTCACACTCCTCCTCCTCCTCAACTACAACGACTGCATCTTCACACTCCTCCTCAACAACATATGCATCTTCACACTCCTCCTCCTCCTCAACTACAACATCTAAATCTTCACACTCCTCTTCAACTACAACGTCTGCATCTTCACACTCCTCAACTACAACGTCTGCATCTTCACACTCCTCAACTACAACGTCTGCATCTTCACACTCCTCCTCCTCCTCAACTACAATGTCTGCATCGTCGCACTCCTCCTCTTCCTCAAAAACGTCTGCATCTTCGCACTCCTACTCAACTACATTTACATCTTCGCACTCCTCCTCAACCGCAAGGTCTGCATCTTCGCACTCGTCCCTCCTCAACTACAACGTCTGCATCTTCACACTCCTCCTCCTCATCAACTACAACGTCTGCATCTTCACACTCCTCCTCCCCCTCAACGACAACATCTGCATCTTCGCACTCCTCCTCCTCAACTACAACGTCTGCATCTTCACACTCCTCCTGCTCAACTACAACGTCTGCATCTTCACACTCCTCCTCCTGCTCAACTACAACGTCTGCATCATCACACTCCTCCTCCTGCTCAACTACAACGTCTGCATCGTCACAGTCCTCCTCCTGCTCAACTACAACGTCTGCATCTTCACACTCCTCCTCCTCAATTACCACGTTTGCATCTTCGCACTCCTCCTCAACTACAACGTCTGCATCTTTGCATTCCTCTTCCTCAATTACAACGTTTGCATCTTCACACTATTGCTCATCAAGTACGTCTGCATCTTCACACTCCTCCTCAACTACAACGTCTGCATCGTCGCACTCCTCCTCTTCCTCAAAAACGTCTGCATCTTCGCACTCCTACTCAACTACATTTACATCTTCGCACTCCTCCTCAACCGCAACGTCTGCATCTTCGCACTCGTCCTCCTCAACTACAACGTCTGCATCTTCACACTCCTCCTCCTCATCAACTACAACGTCTGCATCTTCACACTCCTCCTCCCCCTCAACGACAACATCTGCATCTTCGCACTCCTCCTCCTCAACTACAACGTCTGCATCTTCACACTCCTCCTGCTCAACTACAACGTCAGCATCTTCACACTCCTCCTCCTGCTCAACTACAACGTCGGCATCTTCACACTCCTCCTCCTGCTCAACTACAATGTCTGCATCATCACACTCCTCCTCCTGCTCAACTACAACGTCTGCATCGTCACACTCCTCCTCCTGTTCAACTACAATGTCTGCATCTTCACACTCCTCCTCCTCAATTACCACGTTTGCATCGTCGCACTCCTCAACTACAACGTCTGCATCTTTGCATTCCTCTTCCTCAATTACAACGTTTGCATCTTCACACTACTGCTCCTCATCAAGTATGTCTGCATCTTCACACTCCTTCTCCTCAACTACAACGTCTGCACCTTCGCACTCCTCCTCAACTACAATGTCTGCATCTTCGCACTCGTCCTCCTCAACTACAACGTCTGCATCTTCACACTCCTCCTCCTCATCAACTACAACGTCTGCATCTTCACACTCCTCCTCCCCCTCAACGACAACATCTGCAGCTTCGCACTCCTCCTCCTCAACTACAACGACTGCATCTTCACACTCCTCCTGCTCAACTACAACGTCTGCATCTTCACACTCCTCCTCCTGCTCAACTACAATGTCTGCATCATCACACTCCTCCTCCTGCTCAACTACAACGTCTGCATCGTCACACTCCTCCTCCTGCTCAACTACAACGTCTGCATCTTCACACTCCTCCTCCTCAATTACCACGTTTGCATCGTCGCACTCCTCCTCAACTACAACGTCTGCATCTTTGCATTCCTCTTCCTCAATTACAACGTTTGCATCTTCACACTACTGCTCCTCATCAAGTATGTCTGCATCTTCACACTCCTTCTCCTCAACTACAACGTCTGCATCTTCGCACTCCTCAACTACAACGTCTGCATCTTCACACTCCTCATCCTCCTCAACTACAACATCTGCATCTTCGCACTCGTCCTCAACTACGTCTGCATCTTCACACTCCTCCTCCTCAAATACAACGTCTACATCTTCACACTCCTCCTCCTCAAATACAACGTCTGCATCTTCACACTCCTCCTCAACTACGTCTGCATCAACACACACATCCTCAACTACAACATCTGCCTCTTCGCACTCCTCCTCCTCCTAAATTCCATCTGCATCATCACACTCCTCCTCATCAACATCTGCATCTTCACACTCCTCCTCATCAACTACAACATCTGCATCTTCACACTCCTCCTCCTCAACTACAACGTCTGCATCTTCGCATTCCTCAACTACGACGTCTGCATCTTCGCACTCCTCAACTACAACGTCTGCATCTTCGCACTCCTCAACTACAACGTCTGCATCTTCGCACTCCTCAAATACAACGTCTGCATCTTCGTACTCCTCAACTACAACGTCTGCATCTTCGTACTCCTCAACTACAACGTCTGCATCTTCGCACTCAACTACAACGTCTGCATCTTCGCACTCAACTACAACGTCTGCATCTTCGCACACCTCCTCAACTACAATGTCTGCATCTTCACACTCCTCATCCTCCTCAACTACAACGTCTGCATCTTCACACACATCCTCAACTACAACGTCTGCATCTTCACAATACTCCTCAACTACAACATCTGCATCTTCACAGTCCTCTTCAACTACAACGTCTGCATCTTCGCACTCCTCCTCAACTACAACGTCTGCATCTTCGCACACCTACTCAACTACAACATTTACACCTTCGCACTCCTCCTCAACTACAACGTCTGCATCTTCGCACTCCTACTCAACTACAACGTCTGAATCAACACACTCTTCCTCAACTACAACATCTGCATCATCGCACTCTTCCTTCTCAACTACAACGTCTGCATCTTCTCACTCCTCAACTACGTCTGCATCTTCGCACTCCTCCTCCTCAACTACAACATCTGCAACTTCGCACTCCTCCTCAACTACAACGTCTGCATCTTCACACTCCTCATCCTCCTCCTCAAGTACAAGGTCTGCATCTTCACACTTCTCCTCAACTACAACATCTGCATTTTCACACTCCTCCTCCTAAACGACATTTGCATCTTCACACTCCTCCTCCTCAACTACAATGTCTGCATCCTCGCACTCCTCCTCCTCAACTACAACATCTGCATCCTCGCACTCCTCCTCCTCAACTACAACATCTGCATCTTCGCACTCCTCAACTACAACATCTGCATCTTCGCACTCCTCAACTACAACATCTGCATCTTCGCACTCCTCAACTACAACATCTGCATCTTCGCACTCCTCAACTACAACATCTGCATCTTCGCACTCCTCAACTACAACATCTGCATCTTCGCACTCCTCAACTACAACATCTGCATCTTCGCACTCCTCAACTACAACATCTGCATCTTCGCACTCCTCAACTACAACATCTGCATCTTCGCACTCCTCAACTACAACATCTGCATCTTTGCACTCCTCCTCAATTACAACCACTGCATCTTCACACTCGTGCTCCTCATCATGTACAACTTCTGCATCTCCACACTCCTCCTCCTCCTCAATTACAACATCTGCATCTTCGCACTCCTCAACTACAACGTCTGCATCTTCGTACTCCTCCTCAACCACAATGTCGGCATCATCACACTCCTCCTCCTCATCAACCACAACATCTGCATCTTCACACTCCTCCTCCTCCTCAACTACAACATCTGCATCTTCGCACTCCTCAACTACAACGTCTGCATCTTCGTACTCCTCCTCAACTACAATGTCGGCATCTTCACACTCCTCCTCTTCCTCCTCAACTACAACATCTGCATCTTCACACTCCTCCTCAACAACATATGCATCTTCACACACCTCCTCCTCCTAAACTACAACATCTACATCTTCACACACCTCAACTACAACATCTGCATCTTCACACTCAACTACAACGTCTGCATCTTCACACTCATCCTCCTCAACTACATCTGCATCTTCGCACTCCTACTCAACTACAACATCTGCATTTTCACACTCCTTGTCCTCCTCCTCAACTACAACGTCTGCACCTTCACACACATCCTCAACTACAACGTCTGCAACTTCGCACTCCTTCTCATTCTCAACTACGCCTGCATCTTCGCACTCCTCAACTACAACGTCTGCATCTTCACGCTCCTCCTCAACTACAACGTCTGCAACTTCGCACTCCTTCTCACTCTCAACTACGCCTGCATCTTTACACTCCTCAACTACAACATCTGCATCTTCACACTCCTCCTCAACAACATATGCATCTTCACACACCTCCTCCTCCTAAACTACAACATCTACATCTTCACACACCTCAACTACAACATCTGCATCTTCACACTCAACTACAACGTCTGCATCTTCACACTCATCCTCCTCAACTACATCTGCATCTTCGCACTCCTACTCAACTACAACATCTGCATTTTCACACTCCTTGTCCTCCTCCTCAACTACAACGTCTGCACCTTCACACACATCCTCAACTACAACGTCTGCAACTTCGCACTCCTTCTCATTCTCAACTACGCCTGCATCTTCGCACTCCTCAACTACAACGTCTGCATCTTCACGCTCCTCCTCAACTACAACGTCTGCAACTTCGCACTCCTTCTCACTCTCAACTACGCCTGCATCTTTACACTCCTCAACTACAACATCTGCATCTTCACACTCCTCCTCCTCCTCCTCAACTACAACATCTGCATCTTCGCACTCCTCAACTACAACGACTGCATCTTCGTACTCCTCCTCAACTACAATGTCGGCATCTTCACACTCCTCCTCCTCCTCCTCAACTACAACGTCTGCATCTTCACACTCCTCCTCAACAACATATGCATCTTCACACACCTCCTCCTCAACTACAACATCTACATCTTCACACACCTCAACTACAACGTCTGCATCTTCACACTCAAATACAACGTCTGCATCTTCACCCTCCTCCTCCTCAACTACGTCTGCATCTATGCACTCCTCAACTACAACGTATGCATCTTCGCCCTCCTCCTCAACTACAACGTCTGCATCTTCACACTCATCCTCCTCAACTAAACATCTGCATCTTCGCACTCCTACTCCTCAACTACAACATCTGCATTTTCACACTCCTTGTCCTCCTCAACTACAACGTCTGCACCTTCACACACATCCTCAACTACAACGTCTGCAACTTCGCACTCCTCATTCTCAACTACGCCTGCATCTTCACACTCCTCCTCAACTACAACGTCTGCATCTTCACGCTCCTCCTCAACTACTACATCTGCATCTTCGCACTCCTCAACTACAACGTCTGCACCTTCACACACATCCTCAACTACAACGTCTGCAACTTCGCACTCCTTCTCATTCTCAACTACGCCTGCATCTTCAGACTTCTCCTCAACTACAACATCTGCATCTTCACACTCCTCCTCCTCCTCAACTACAACATCTGCATCTTCGCACTCCTCAACTACAACGTCTGCATCTTCGTACTCCTCCTCAACTACAATGTCGGCATCTTCACACTCCTCCTCCTCCTCCTCAACTACAACGTCTGCATCTTCACACTCCTCCTCAACAACATATGCATCTTCACACACCTCCTCCTCCTCAACTACATCATCTACATCTTCACACACCTCAACTACAACATCTGCATCTTCACACTCCTCAACTACAACGTCTGCATCTTCACCCTCCTCCTCAACTACGTCTGCATCTATGCACTCCTCCTCCTCAACTACAACATCTGCTTCTTCGCCCTCCTCAACTACGTCTGCATCTTCACACTCATCCTCCTCAACTACAACATCTGCATCTTCCCACTCCTACTCCTCAACTACAACATCTGCATTTTCACACTCCTTGTCCTCCTCCTCAACTACAACGTCTGCACCTTCACACACATCCTCAACTACAACGTCTGCAACTTCGCACTCCTTCTCATTCTCAACTACACCTGCATCTTCACACTCCTCCTCAACTACAACGTCTGCATCTTCACGCTCCTCAACTACTACATCTGCACCTTCACACTCCTCCTCCTCATCAACTACTACATCTGCACCTTCACACTCCTCCTCCTCAACTACAAAGTCTGCATCTTCACATTCCTCCTCATCAACTACGTCTGCATCTTCACACTCCTCCTCCCCCTCAACCACAACGTCTGCATCTTCGCACTCCTCCTCCTCAACTACAACGTCTGCATCTTCACACTCCTCCTCCTGCTCAACTACAACGTCTGCATCGTCACACTCCTCCTCCTCCTCCTAAATTACCACGTTTCCATCTTCGCACTGCTCCTCCTCAACTACAACATCTGCATCTTCGCACTCCTCCGTCTCCTCAACTACAATGTCTGCATCTTCGCACTCCTACTCAACTACAAGGTCTGCATCTACACACTCTTCCTCAACTACAACATCTGCATCTACAAACTCTTCCTCAACTACATCTGCATCATCGCACTCCTCCTCCTCAACTACAACATCTGCAACTTCGCACTCCTCCTCAACTACAACGTCTGCATCTTCACACTCCTCATCCTCCTCCTCAAGTACAAGGTCTGCATCTTTACACTTCTCCTCAACTACAACATCTGCATTTTCACACTCCTCCTCCTAAACGACATTTGCATCTTCACACTCCTCCTCCTCAACTACAATGTCTGCATCCTCGCACTCCTCCTCCTCAACTACAACATCTGCATCTTCGCACTCCTCAACTACAACCTCTGCATCTTCGCACTCCTCAACTACAACCTCTGCATCTTCGCACTCCTCCTCAATTACAACCACTGCATCTTCACACTCGTGCTCCTCATCATGTACAACGTCTGCATCTCCACACTCCTCCTCCTCCTCAACTACAACATCTGCATCTTCGCACTCCTCAACTACAATGTCTGCATCTTCGTACTCCTCCTCAACTACAATGTCGGCATCATCACACTCCTCCTCCTCATCAACTACAACATCTGCATCTTCACACTCCTCCTCCTCATCAACTACAACATCTGCATCTTCGCACTCCTCAACTACAACGTCTGCATCTTCGTACTCCTCCTCAACTACAATGTCGGCATCTTCACACTCCTCCTCTTCCTCCTCAACTACAACGTCTGCATCTTCGCACTCCTTCTCAACAACATATGCATCTTCACACACCTCCTCCTCCTCAACTACAACATCTACATCTTCACACACCTCAACTACAACGTCTGCATCTTCACACTCCTCAACTACGTCTGCATCTTTACCCTCCTCCTCCTCAACTACGTCTGCATCTATGCACTCCTCCTCCTCAACTACATCGTCTGCATCTTCGCCCTCCTCCTCAACTACAACGTCTGCATCTTCAAACTCATCCTCCTCAACTACAACACCTGCATCTTCACACTCCTACTCCTCAACTACAACATCTGCATTTTCACACTCCTTGTCCTCCTCCTCAACTACAACGTCTGCACCTTCACACACATCCTCAACTACAACGTCTGCAACTTCGCACTCCTTCTCATTCTCAGCTACGCCTGCATCTTCACACTCCTCCTCAACTACAACGTCTGCATCTTCACGCTCCTCCTCAACTACTACATCTGCATCTTCGCACTCCTCAACTACAACGTCTGCACCTTCACACACATCCTCAACTACAACGTCTGCAACTTCGCACTCCTCCTCCTCAACTACAACATCTGCATCTTTGCACTCCTCAACTACAACGTCTGCATCTTCGTACTCCTCCTCAACTACAATGTCGGCATCTTCACACTCCTCCTCCTCCTCAACTACAACGTCTGCATCTTCACACTCCTCCTCAACAACATATGCATCTTCACACACCTCCTCCTCAACTATAACATCTACATCTTCACACACCTCAACCAAAACGTCTGCATCTTCACACTCCTCAAGTACAACGTCTGCATCTTCACCCTCCTCCTCCTCAACTACGTCTGCATCTATGCACTCCTCCTCCTCAACTACAAGGTCTGCTTCTTCGCCCTCCTCCTCAACTACAACGTCTGCATCTTCACACTCATCCTCCTCAACTACAACATCTGCATCTTCCCACTCCTACTCCTCAACTACAACATCTGCATTTTCACACTCCTTGTCCTCCTAAACTACAACGTCTGCACCTTCACACACATCCTCAACTACAACGTCTGCAACTTCGCACTCCTTCTCATTCTCAACTACGCCTGCATCTTCACACTCCTCCTCAACTACAACGTCTGCATCTTCACGCTCCTCCTCAACTACAACATCTGCATCTTCGCACTCCTCCTCAACTACAACCTCTGCATCTTCGCACTCGTCCTCCTCAACTACAACGTCTGCATCTTCACACTCCTCCTCCTGCTCAACTACAATGTCTGCATATTCACACTCCTCCCCCTCAACTACCACGTCTGCATCTTCGCACTCCTCCTCCTACTCAACTACAACATCTGCATCTTCGCACTCCTCCTTCTCCTGAAGTACAACGTCTGCATCTTCGCACTCCTCCTTCTCCTCAACTACAAAGTCTGAATCTTCGCACTCCTCCTCAACTACAGCGTCTGCATCTTCGCACTCCTCCTCCTAGACTACAACGTCTGCATCTTCGCACTCCTCCTCAACTACGTCTGCATCTTCACACACATCCTCAACTACAACATCTGCATATTCGCACTCCTCCTCCTCCTCAAATACAAAGTCTGCATCATCACATTCCTCCTCATCAACATCTGCATCGTCACAATCCTCCTCCTCATCAACTACAAGATCTGCATCTGCACACTCCTCCTCCTCCTCAACTACAACATCTGCATCTTCGCACTCCTCCTCAACTACAATGTCGGCATCTTCACACTCCTCCTCCTCCTCCTCAACTACATCTGCATCTTCACACTCCTCCTCCTCCTCAACTACAACATCTGCATCTTCGCACTCCTCAACTACAACGTCTGCATCTTCGTACTCCTCCTCAACTACAATGTCGGCATCATCACACTCCTCCTCCTCATCAACTACAACATCTGCATCTTCACACTCCTCCTCCTCCTCAACTACAACATCCGCATCTTCGCACTCCTCAACTACAACGTCTGCATCTTCGTACTCCTCCTCAACTACAATGTCGGCATCTTCACACTCCTCCTCCTCCTCCTCAACTACAACGTCTGCAACTTCACACTCCTCCTCAACAACATATGCATCTTCACACACCTCCTCCTCAACTACAACATCTACATCTTCACACACCTCAACTACAACATCTACATCTTCACACACCTCAACTACAACGTCTGCATCTTCACACTCAACTACAACGTCTGCATCTTCACACTCAAGTACAACGTCTGCATCTTCACCCTCCTCCTCCTCAACTACGTCTGCATCTATGCACTCCTCAACTACAACTTATGCATCTTCGCCCTCCTCCTCAACTACAACGTCTGCATCTTCACACTCATCCTCCTCAACTACAACATCTGCATCTTCGCACTCCTACTCCTCAACTACAACATCTGCATTTTCACACTCCTTGTTTCCTCAACTACAACGTCTGCACCTTCACACACATCCTCAACTACAACGTCTGCAACTTCGCACTCCTCATTCTCAACTACGCCTGCATCTTCACACTCCTCCTCAACTACAACGTCTGCATCTTCACGCTCCTCCTCAACTACTACATCTGCATCTTCGCACTCCTCAACTACAACGTCTGCACCTTCACACACATCCTCAACTACAACGTCTGCAACTTCGCACTCCTTCTCATTCTCAACTACGCCTGCATCTTCACACTCCTCCTCAACTACAACATCTGCATCTTCACACTCCTCCTCCTCCTCAATCACAACATCTGCATCTTCGCACTCCTCAACTACAACGTCTGCATCTTCGTACTCCTCCTCAACTACAATGTCGGCATCTTCACACTCCTCCTCCTCCTCAACTACAACGTCTGCATCTTCACACTCCTCCTCAACAACATATGCATCTTCACACACCTCCTCCTCCTCAACTACAACATCTATATCTTCACACACCTCAACTACAACATCTGCATCTTCACACTCCTCAACTACAACGTCTGCATCTTCACCCTCCTCCTCAACTACGTCTGCATCTATGCACTCCTCCTCCTCAACTACAACATCTGCTTCTTCGCCCTCCTCTTCAACTACGTCTGCATCTTCACACTCATCCTCAACTACAACATCTGCAACTTCGCACTCCTACTCAACTACAACATCTGCATTTTCACACTCCTTGTCCTCCTCCTCAACTACAACGTCTGCACCTTCACACACATCCTCAACTACAATGTCTGCAACTTCGCATTCCTTCTCATTCTCAACTACGCCTGCATCTTCACACTCCTCCTCAACTACAACGTCTGCATCTTCACGCTCCTCCTCAACTACTACATCTGCACCTTCACACTCCTACTCCTCAACTACATAGTCTGCATCTTCACACTCCTCCTCCTCATCAACTACAACGTCTGCATCTTCACACTCCTCCTCCCCCTCAACCACAACGTCTGCATCTTCGCACTCCTCCTCCTCAACTACAACGTCTGCATCTTCACACTCCTCCTCCTGCTCAACTACAACGTCTGCATCTTCACACACCTCCTCCTGCTCAACTACAACGTCTGCATCATCACACTCCTCCTCCTCCTCCTAAATTACCACGTTTGCATCTTCGCACTGCTCCTCCTCAACTACAACATCTGCATCTTCGCACTCCTCCGTCTCCTCAACTACAACGTCTGCATCTTCGCACTCCTACTCAACTACAACGTCTGCATCTACACACTCTTCCTCAACTACAACATCTGCATCTTCACACTCCTACTCCTCAACTACAACATCTGCATTTTCACACTCCTTGTCCTCCTCCTCAACTACAACGTCTGCACCTTCATACACATCCTCAACTACAACGTCTGCAACTTCGCACTCCTTCTCATTCTCAACTACGCCTGCATCTTCACACTCCTCCTCAACTACAACGTCTGCGTCTTCACGCTCCTCCTCAACTACTACATCTGCATCTTCGCACTCCTCAACTACAACGTCTGCACCTTCACACACATCCTCAACTACAACGTCTGCAACTTCGCACTCCTCCTCCTCAACTACAACATCTGCATCTTTGCACTCCTCAACTACAACGTCTGCATCTTCGTACTCCTCCTCAACTACAATGTCGGCATCTTCACACTCCTCCTCCTCCTCAACTACAACGTCTGCATCTTCACACTCCTCCTCAACAACATATGCATCTTCACACACCTCCTCCTCAACTATAACATCTACATCTTCACACACCTCAACTACAACGTCTGCATCTTCACACTCAACTACAACGTCTGCATCTTCACCCTCCTCCTCCTCAACTACGTCTGCATCTATGCACTCCTCCTCCTCAACTACAAGGTCTGCTTCTTCGCCCTCCTCCTCAACTACAACGTCTGCATCTTCAAACTCATCCTCCTCAACTACAACATCTGCATCTTCCCACTCCTACTCCTCAACTACAACATCTGCATTTTCACACTCCTTGTCCTCCTCCTCAACTACAACGTCTGCACCTTCACACACATCCTCAACTACAACATCTGCAACTTCGCACTCCTTCTCATTCTCAACTACGCCTGCATCTTCACACTCCTCCTCAACTACAACGTCTGCATCTTCACGCTCCTCCTCAACTACTACATCTGCATCTTCGCACTCCTCAACTACAACGTCTGCACCTTCACACACATCCTCAACTACAACGTCTGCAACTTCGCACTCCTCCTCCTCCTCAACTACAACATCTGCATCTTTGCACTCCTCAACTACAACGTCTGCATCTTCGTACTCCTCCTCAACTACAATGTCGGCATCTTCACACTCCTCCTCCTCCTCAACTACAACGTCTGCATCTTCACACTCCTCCTCAACAACATATGCATCTTCACACACCTCCTCCTCAACTATAACATCTACATCTTCACACACCTCAACTAAAACGTCTGCATCTTCACACTCCTCAAGTACAACGTCTGCATCTTCACCCTCCTCCTCCTCAACTACGTCTGCATCTATGCACTCCTCCTCCTCAACTACAAGGTCTGCTTCTTCGCCCTCCTCCTCAACTACAACGTCTGCATCTTCACACTTATCCTCCTCAACTACAACATCTGCATCTTCCCACTCCTACTCCTCAACTACAACATCTGCATTTTCACACTCCTTGTCCTCCTAAACTACAACGTCTGCACCTTCACACACATCCTCAACTACAACGTCTGCAACTTCGCACTCCTTCTCATTCTCAACTACGCCTGCATCTTCACACTCCTCCTCAACTACAACGTCTGCATCTTCACGCTCCTCCTCAACTACAACATCTGCATCTTCGCACTCCTCCTCAACTACAACCTCTGCATCTTCGCACTCGTCCTCCTCAACTACAACGTCTGCATCTTCACACTCCTCCTCCTGCTCAACTACAATGTCTGCATATTCACACTCCTCCCCCTCAACTACCACGTCTGCATCTTCGCACTCCTCCTCCTACTCAACTACAACATCTGCATCTTCGCACTCCTCCTTCTCCTGAAGTACAACGTCTGCATCTTCGCACTCCTCCTTCTCCTCAACTACAAAGTCTGAATCTTCGCACTCCTCCTCAACTACAGCGTCTGCATCTTCGCACTCCTCCTCCTCAACTACAACGTCTGCATCTTCGCACTCCTCCTCAACTACGTCTGCATCTTCACACACATCCTCAACTACAACATCTTCATATTCGCACTCCTCCTCCTCCTCAAATACAAAGTCTGCATCATCACATTCCTCCTCATCAACATCTGCATCGTCACAATCCTCCTCCTCATCAACTACAAGATCTGCATCTGCACACTCCTCCTCCTCCTCAACTACAACATCTGCATCTTCGCACTCCTCCTCAACTACAATGTCGGCATCTTCACACTCCTCCTCCTCCTCCTCAACTACATCTGCATCTTCACACTCCTCCTCCTCCTCAACTACAACATCTGCATCTTCGCACTCCTCAACTACAACGTCTGCATCTTCGTACTCCTCCTCAACTACAATGTTGGCATCATCACACTCCTCCTCCTCATCAACTACAACATCTGCATCTTCACACTCCTCCTCCTCCTCAACTACAACATCCGCATCTTCGCACTCCTCAACTACAACATCTGCATCTTCGTACTCCTCCTCAACTACAATGTCGGCATCTTCACACTCCTCCTCCTCCTCCTCAACTACAACGTCTGCAACTTCACACTCCTCCTCAACAACATATGCATCTTCACACACCTCCTCCTCAACTACAACATCTACATCTTCACACACCTCAACTACAACATCTACATCTTCACACACCTCAACTACAACGTCTGCATCTTCACACTCAACTACAACGTCTGCATCTTCACACTCAAGTACAACGTCTGCATCTTCACCCTCCTCCTCCTCAACTACGTCTGCATCTATGCACTCCTCAACTACAACGTATGCATCTTCGCCCTCCTCCTCAACTACAACGTCTGCATCTTCACACTCATCCTCCTCAACTACAACATCTGCATCTTCGCACTCCTACTCCTCAACTACAACATCTGCATTTTCACACTCCTTGTTTCCTCAACTACAACGTCTGCACCTTCACACACATCCTCAACTACAACGTCTGCAACTTCGCACTCCTCATTCTCAACTACGCCTGCATCTTCACACTCCTCCTCAACTACAACGTCTGCATCTTCACGCTCCTCCTCAACTACTACATCTGCATCTTCGCACTCCTCAACTACAACGTCTGCACCTTCACACACATCCTCAACTACAACGTCTGCAACTTCGCACTCCTTCTCATTCTCAACTACGCCTGCATCTTCACACTCCTCCTCAACTACAACATCTGCATCTTCACACTCCTCCTCCTCCTCAATCACAACATCTGCATCTTCGCACTCCTCAACTACAACGTCTGCATCTTCGTACTCCTCCTCAACTACAATGTCGGCATCTTCACACTCCTCCTCCTCCTCAACTACAACGTCTGCATCTTCACACTCCTCCTCAACAACATATGCATCTTCACACACCTCCTCCTCCTCAACTACAACATCTATATCTTCACACACCTCAACTACAACATCTGCATCTTCACACTCCTCAACTACAACGTCTGCATCTTCACCCTCCTCCTCAACTACATCTGCATCTATGCACTCCTCCTCCTCAACTACAACATCTGCTTCTTCGCCCTCCTCCTCAACTACGTCTGCATCTTCACACTCATCCTCAACTACAACATCTGCAACTTCGCACTCCTACTCAACTACAACATCTGCATTTTCACACTCCTTGTCCTCCTCATCAACTACAACGTCTGCATCTTCACACTCCTCCTCCCCCTCAACCACAACGTCTGCATCTTCGCACTCCTCCTCCTCAACTACAACGTCTGCATCTTCACACTCCTCCTCCTGCTCAACTACAACGTCTGCATCTTCACACACCTCCTCCTGCTCAACTACAACGTCTGCATCATCACACTCCTCCTCCTCCTCCTAAATTACCACGTTTGCATCTTCGCACTGCTCCTCCTCAACTACAACATCTGCATCTTCGCACTCCTCCGTCTCCTCAACTACAACGTCTGCATCTTCGCACTCCTACTCAACTACAACGTCTGCATCTACACACTCTTCCTCAACTACAACATCTGCATCTACACACTCTTCCTCAACTACAACATCTGCATCATCGCACTCTTCCTTCTCAACTACAACGTCTGCATCTTCTCACTCCTCCTCAACTACGTCTGCATCTTTGCACTCCTCCTCCTCAACTACTACATCTGCAACTTCGCACTCCTCCTCAACTACAACGTCTGCATCTTCACACTCCTCATCCTCCTCATCAAGTACAAGGTCTGCATCTTCACACTTCTCCTCAACTACAACATCTGCATTTTCACACTCCTCCTCCTAAACGACATTTGCATCTTCACACTCCTCCTCCTCAACTACAATGTCTGCATCCTCGCACTCCTCCTCCTCAGCTACATCTGCATCTTCGCACTCCTCAACTACAACCTCTGCATCTTCGCACTCCTCCTCAATTACAATGTCTGCATCTTCACACTCGTGCTCCTCATCATGTACAACGTCTGCATCTCCACACTCCTCCTCAACTACAACGTCTGCATCTTCACACTCCTCCTCAATTACAACGTCTGCATCTTCACACTCCTCCTTCTCATCAACTACAACGTCTGCATCTTCACACTCCTCCTCCCCCTCAACCACAACGTCTGCATCTTCGCACTCCTCCTCCTCAACTACAACGTCTGCATCGTTACACTCCTCCTCCTGCTCAACTACAACGTCTGCATCTTCACACTCCTCCTCCTCCTCAATTACCACGTTTGCATCTTCGCACTGCTCCTCCTCAACTACAACATCTGCATCTTCGCACTCCTCCTTCTCAACTACAACGTCTGCATCTTCGCACTCCTACTCATCTACAACGTCTGCATCTACACACTCCTCCTCCTCAACTACAATGTCGGCATCTTCACACTCCTCCTCAACTACAACGTCTGCATCTTCGCACTCCTCCTCCACCTCAAATATAACGTCTGCATCTTCGCACTGCTGCACCTCAACTACAACGTCTGCACCTTCGCACTCCTCCTCAACTACAACATCTGCATCATCGCACCCTTCCTTCTCAACTACAACGTCTGCATCTTCTCACTCCTCCTCAACTACGTCTGCATCTTCGCACTCCTCCTCAACTACGTCTGCATCTTCGCACTCCTCCTCCTCAACTACAACATCTACAACTTCGCACTCCTCCTCAACTACAACGTCTGCATCTTCACACGCCTCATCCTCCTCCTCAAGTACAACGTCTGCATCTTCACACTCCTCCTCAACTACAACAACTGCATTTTCACACTCCTCCTCCTAAACGACGTCTGCATCTTCACACTCCTCCTCCTCAACTACAATGTCTGCATCCTCGCACTCCTTCTCCTCAACTACATCTGCATCTTCGCACTCCTCAACTACAACGTCTGCATTTTCGCACTCCTCCTCAACTACAACGTCTGCATCTTCACACTCCTCCTCCTGCTCAACTAGAACGTCTGCATATTCGCACTGCTCCTCCTACTCAACTGCAACATCTGCGTCTTCGCACTCCTCCTCCTCCTCAACTACAACGTCTGTATCTTCGCACACATCATCCTCAACTACAACCTCTGCATCTTCGCACACATCCTCCTCGACTACAACCTCTGCATCTTCGCACTCCTTCTCAACTACAACATCTGCATCTTTGCACTCCTCCTCCCCAACTACAACATCTGCATCTTCGCAATCCTCCTCAACTACAATGTCTGCATCTTGGAACTCCTCCTCCTCAACTACAACGTCTGCATCTTCGCACTCCTCAACTACAACAGCTGCATTTTCGCACTCCTCAACTACAACAGCTGCATTTTCGCACTCCTCAACTACAACAGCTGCATTTTCGCACTCCTCAACTACAACAGCTGCATTTTCGCACTCCTCAACTACAACAGCTGCATTTTCGCACTCCTCAACTACAACAGCTGCATTTTCGCACTCCTCAACTACAACAGCTGCATTTTCGCACTCCTCAACTACAACAGCTGCATTTTCGCACTCCTCAACTACAACAGCTGCATTTTCGCACTCCTCAACTACAACAGCTGCATTTTCGCACTCCTCAACTACAACAGCTGCATTTTCGCACTCCTCAACTACAACAGCTGCATTTTCGCACTCCTCAACTACAACAGCTGCATTTTCGCACTCCTCAACTACAACAGCTGCATTTTCGCACTCCTCAACTACAACAGCTGCATTTTCGCACTCCTCAACTACAACAGCTGCATTTTCGCACTCCTCCTCCTGCTCAACTACAACGTCTGCATCTTCGCACTGCTCCTCCTACTCAACTACAACATCTGCATCTTCGCACTCCTCCTTCTCCTCAACTACAACGTCTGCATCTTCGCACACATCATCGTCAACTACAACCTCTGCATCTTCGCACACATCCTCCTCGACTACAACCTCTGCATCTTCGCACTCCTTCTCCTCAACTACAACATCTGCATCTTCGCACTCCTCCTTCCCAACTACAGCATCTGCATCTTCGCAATCCTCAACTACAATGTCTGCATCTTCGCACTCCTCCTCCTCAACTACAACATCTGCATCTTGGAACTCCTCCTCCTCAACTACAACGTCTGCATCTTCGCACACATCCTCCTCAACTACAACATCTGCATCTTCGCACTCCTCCTCAACTACAACCTCTGCATCTTCGCACTCGTCCTCCTCAACTACAACGTCTGCATCTTCACACTCCTCCTCCTGCTCAACTACAATGTCTGCATATTCACACTCCTCCCCCTCAACTACCACGTCTGCATCTTCGCACTCCTCCTCCTACTCAACTACAACATCTGCATCTTCGCACTCCTCCTTCTCCTGAAGTACGTCTGCATCTTCGCACTCCTCCTTCTCCTCAACTACAAAGTCTGAATCTTCGCACTCCTCCTCAACTACAGCGTCTGCATCTTCGCACTCCTCCTCCTAGACTACAACGTCTGCATCTTCGCACTCCTCCTCAACTACGTCTGCATCTTCACACACATCCTCAACTACAACATCTGCATATTCGCACTCCTCCTCCTCCTCAAATACAAAGTCTGCATCATCACATTCCTCCTCATCAACATCTGCATCGTCACAATCCTCCTCCTCATCAACTACAAGATCTGCATCTGCACACTCCTCCTCCTCCTCAACTACAACATCTGCATCTTCGCACTCCTCCTCAACTACAATGTCGGCATCTTCACACTCCTCCTCCTCCTCCTCAACTACATCTGCATCTTCACACTCCTCCTCCTCCTCAACTACAACATCTGCATCTTCGCACTCCTCAACTACAACGTCTGCATCTTCGTACTCCTCCTCAACTACAATGTCGGCATCATCACACTCCTCCTCCTCATCAACTACAACATCTGCATCTTCGCACTCCTCAACTACAACGTCTGCATCTTCGTACTCCTCCTCAACTACAATGTCGGCATCATCACACTCCTCCTCCTCATCAACTACAACATCTGCATCTTCACACTCCTCCTCCTCCTCAACTACAACATCTGCATCTTCGCACTCCTCAACTACAACGTCTGCATCTTCGTACTCCTCCTCAACTACAATGTCGGCATCTTCACACTCCTCCTCCTCCTCAACTACAACGTCTGCATCTTCACACTCCTCCTCAACAACATATGCATCTTCACACACCTCCTCCTCAACTACAACATCTACATCTTCACACACCTCAACTACAACATCTACATCTTCACACACCTCAACTACAACGTCTGCATCTTCACACTCAACTACAACATCTGCATCTTCACCCTCCTCCTCCTCAACTACGTCTGCATCTATGCACTCCTCAACTACAACGTATGCATCTTCGCCCTCCTCCTCAACTACAACGTCTGCATCTTCACACTCATCCTCCTCAACTACAACATCTGCATCTTCGCACTCCTACTCCTCAACTACAACATCTGCATTTTCACACTCCTTGTCCTGCTCAACTACAACGTCTGCACCTTCACACACATCCTCAACTACAACGTCTGCAACTTCGCACTCCTCATTCTCAACTACGCCTGCATCTTCACACTCCTCCTCAACTACAACGTCTGCATCTTCACGCTCCTCCTCAACTACTACATCTGCATCTTCGCACTCCTCAACTACAACGTCTGCACCTTCACACACATCCTCAACTACAACGTCTGCAAAATCGCACACATCCTCAACTACAATGTCTGCAACTTCGCACTCCTTCTCATTCTCAACTACGCCTGCATCTTCACACTCCTCCTCAACTACAACATCTGCATCTTCACACTCCTCCTCCTCCTCAACTACAACATCTGCATCTTCGCACTCCTCAACTACAACGTCTGCATCTTCGTACTCCTCCTCAACTACAATGTCGGCATCTTCACACTCCTCCTCCTCCTCCTCAACTACAACGTCTGCATCTTCACACTCCTCAACAACATATGCATCTTCACACACCTCCTCCTCCTCAACTACAACATCTACATCTTCACACACCTCATCTACAACATCTGCATCTTCACACTCCTCAACTACAACGTCTGCATCTTCACCCTCCTCCTCAACTACGTCTGCATCTATGCACTCCTCCTCCTCAACTACAACATCTGCTTCTTCGCCCTCCTCCTCAACTACGTCTGCATCTTCACACTCATCCTCCTCAACTACAACATCTGCATCTTCCCACTCCTACTCCTCAACTACAACATCTGCATTTTCACACTCCTTGTCTCCTCCTCAACTACAACGTCTGCACCTTCACACACATCCTCAACTACAACGTCTGCAACTTCGCACTCCTTCTCATTCTCAACTACACCTGCATCTTCACACTCCTCCTCAACTACAACGTCTGCATCTTCACGCTCCTCCTCAACTACTACATCTGCACCTTCACATTCCTCCTCCTCATCAACTACAACGTCTGCATCTTCACACTCCTCCTCCCCCTCAACCACAACGTCTGCATCTTCGCACTCCTCCTCCTCAACTACAACGTCTGCATCTTCACACTCCTCCTCCTGCTCAACTACAACGTCTGCATCTTCACACACCTCCTCCTGCTCAACTACAACGTCTGCATCGTCACACTCCTCCTCCTCCTCCTAAATTACATTTCCATCTTCGCACTGCTCCTCAACTACAACATCTGCATCTTCGCACTCCTCCGTCTCAACTACAACGTCTGCATCTTCGCACTCCTACTCAACTACAACGTCTGCATCTACACACTCTTCCTCAACTACAACATCTGCATCTACACACTCTTCCTCAACTACATCTGCATCATCGCACTCTTCCTTCTCAACTACAATGTCTGCATCTTCTCACTCCTCCTCAACTACGTCTGCATCTTCGCACTCCTCCTCCTCAACTACAACATCTGCAACTTCGCACTCCTCCTCAACTACAACATCTGCATCTTCACACTCCTCATCCTCCTCCTCAAGTACAAGGTCTGCATCTTTACACTTTTCCTCAACTACAACATCTGCATTTTCACACTCCTCCTCCTAAACGACATTTGCATCTTCACACTCCTCCTCCTCAACTACAATGTCTGCATCCTCGCACTCCTCCTCCTCAACTACAACATCTGCATCTTCGCACTCCTCAACTACAACCTCTGCATCTTCGCACTCCTCCTCAATTACAACCACTGCATCTTCACACTCGTGCTCCTCATCATGTACAACGTCTGCATCTCCACACTCCTCCTCCTCCTCAACTACAACATCTGCATCTTCGCACTCCTCAACTACAACGTCTGCATCTTCGTACTCCTCCTCAACTACAATGTCGGCATCATCACACTCCTCATCCTCATCAACTACAACATCTGCATCTTCACACTCCTCCTCATCAACTACAACATCTGCATCTTCGCACTCCTCAACTACAACGTCTGCATCTTCGTACTCCTCCTCAACTACAATGTCGGCATCTTCACACTCCTCCTCCTCCTCAACTACAACGTCTGCATCTTCACACTCCTCCTCAACAACATATGCATCTTCACACACCTCCTCCTCCTCAACTACAACATCTACATCTTCACACACCTCAACTACAACGTCTGCATCTTCACACTCCTCAACTACGTCTGCATCTTTACCCTCCTCCTCCTCAACTACGTCTGCATCTATGCACTCCTCCTCCTCAACTACATCGTCTGCATCTTCGCCCTCCTCCTCAACTACAACGTCTGCATCTTCAAACTCATCCTCCTCAACTACAACATCTGCATCTTCACACTCCTACTCCTCAACTACAACATCTGCATTTTCACACTCCTTGTCCTCCTCCTCAACTACAACGTCTGCACCTTCATACACATCCTCAACTACAACGTCTGCAACTTCGCACTCCTTCTCATTCTCAACTACGCCTGCATCTTCACACTCCTCCTCAACTACAACGTCTGCGTCTTCACGCTCCTCCTCAACTACTACATCTGCATCTTCGCACTCCTCAACTACAACGTCTGCACCTTCACACACATCCTCAACTACAACGTCTGCAACTTCGCACTCCTCCTCCTCCTCAACTACAACATCTGCATCTTTGCACTCCTCAACTACAACGTCTGCATCTTCGTACTCCTCCTCAACTACAATGTCGGCATCTTCACACTCCTCCTCCTCCTCAACTACAACGTCTGCATCTTCACACTCCTCCTCAACAACATATGCATCTTCACACACCTCCTCCTCAACTATAACATCTACATCTTCACACACCTCAACTACAACGTCTGCATCTTCACACTCAACTACAACGTCTGCATCTTCACCCTCCTCCTCCTCAACTACGTCTGCATCTATGCACTCCTCCTCCTCAACTACAAGGTCTGCTTCTTCGCCCTCCTCCTCAACTACAACGTCTGCATCTTCACACTCATCCTCCTCAACTACAACATCTGCATCTTCCCACTCCTACTCCTCAACTACAACATCTGCATTTTCACACTCCTTGTCCTCCTCCTCAACTACAACGTCTGCACCTTCACACACATCCTCAACTACAACATCTGCAACTTCGCACTCCTTCTCATTCTCAACTACGCCTGCATCTTCACACTCCTCCTCAACTACAACGTCTGCATCTTCACGCTCCTCCTCAACTACTACATCTGCACCTACACACTCCTCCTCCTCAACTACAAAGTCTGCATCTTCACACTCCTCCTCCTCATCAACTACAACGTCTGCATCTTCACACTCCTCCTCCCCCTCAACCACAACGTCTGCATCTTCGCACTCCTCCTCCTCAACTACAACGTCTGCATCTTCACACTCCTCCTCCTGCTCAACCACAACGTCTGCATCTTCACACACCTCCTCCTGCTCAACTACAACGTCTGCATCGTCACACTCCTCCTCCTCCTCCTAAATTACCACGTTTGCATCTTCGCACTGCTCCTCCTCAACTACAACATCTGCATCTTCGCACTCCTCCGTCTCCTCAACTACAACGTCTGCATCTTCGCACTCCTCCGTCTCATCAACTACAACGTCTGCATCTTCGCACTCCTACTCAACTACAACGTCTGCATCTACACACTCTTCCTCAACTACAACATCTGCATCTACACACTCTTCCTCAACTACAACATCTGCATCATCGCACTCTTCCTTCTCAACTACAACGTCTGCATCTTCTCACTCCTCCTCAACTACGTCTGCATCTTCGCACTCCTCCTCCTCAACTACAACATCTGCAACTTCGCACTCCTCCTCAACTACAACGTCTGCATCTTCACACTCCTCATCCTCCTCCTCAAGTACAAGGTCTGCATCTTCACACTTCTCCTCAACTACAACATCTGCATTTTCACACTCCTCCTCCTAAACGACCTTTGCATCTTCACACTCCTCCTCCTCAACTACAATGTCTGCATCCTCGCACTCCTCCTCCTCAACTACAACATCTGCATCTTCGCACTCCTCAACTACAACATCTGCATCTTCGCACTCCTCAACTACAACCTCTGCATCTTCGCACTCCTCCTCAATTACAACCTCTGCATCTTCACACTCGTGCTCCTCATCATGTACAACGTCTGCATCTCCACACTCCTCCTCCTCAACTACAACATCTGCATCTTCGCACTCCTCAACTACAACGTCTCCATCTTCGTACTCCTCCTCAACTACAATGTCGGCATCATCACACTCCTCCTCTTCCTCTTCAACTACAACGTCTGCATCTTCACACTCCTCCTCAACAACATATGCATCTTCACACACCTCGTCCTCCTCAACTACAACATCTACATCTTCACACACCTCAACTACAACGTCTGCATCTTCACACTCCTCAACTACAACGTCTGCATCTTCACACTCATCCTCAACTACAACGTCTGCATCTTCGCACTTCTACTCAACTACAACATCTGCATTTTCACACTCCTTGTCCTCCTCCTCAACTACAACGTCTGCACCTTCACACACATCCTCAACTACAATGTCTGCAACTTCGCACTCCTTCTCATTCTCAACTACGCCTGCATCTGCACACTCCTCCTCAACTACAACGTCTGCATCTTCACGCTCCTCCTCAACTACTACATCTGCACCTTCACACTCCTCCTCCTCAACTACAACATCTGCATCTTCACACTCCTCCTCCTCATCAACTACAACGTCTGCATCTTCACACTCCTCCTCCCCCTCAACCACAACGTCTGCATCTTCGCACTCCTCCTCAACTACAACGTCTGCATCTTCACACTCCTCCTCCTGCTCAACTACAACGTCTGCATCTTCACACACCTCCTCCTGCTCAACTACAACGTCTGCATCGTCACACTCCTCCTCCTCCTCCTAAATTACCACGTTTGCATCTTCGCACTGCTCCTCCTCAACTACAACATCTGCATCTTCGCACTCCACCGTCTCCTCAACTACAACGTCTGCATCTTCGCACTCCTACTCAACTACAACGTCTGCATCTACACACTCTTCCTCAACTACAACATCTGCATCTACACACTCTTCCTCAACTACAACATCTGCATCATCGCACTCTTCCTTCTCAACTACAACGTCTGCATCTTCTCACTCCTCCTCAACTACGTCTGCATCTTCGCACTCCTCCTCCTCAACTACAACATCTGCATCTTCGCACTCCTCAACTACAACGTCTGCATCTTCGTACTCCTCCTCAACTACAATGTCGGCATATTCACACTCCTCCTCTTCCTCTTCAACTACAACGTCTGCATCTTCACACTCCTCCTCAACAACATATGCATCTTCACACACCTCGTCCTCCTCAACTACAACATCTACATCTTCACACACCTCAACTACAACGTCTGCATCTTCACACTCCTCAACTACAACGTCTGCATCTTCACACTCATCCTCAACTACAACGTCTGCATCTTCGCACTTCTACTCAACTACAACATCTGCATTTTCACACTCCTTGTCCTCCTCCTCAACTACAACGTCTGCACCTTCACACACATCCTCAACTACAATGTCTGCAACTTCGCACTCCTTCTCATTCTCAACTACGCCTGCATCTGCACACTCCTCCTCAACTACAACGTCTGCATCTTCACGCTCCTCCTCAACTACTACATCTGCACCTTCACACTCCTCCTCCTCAACTACAAAGTCTGCATCTTCACACTCCTCCTCCTCATCAACTACAACATCTGCATCTTCACACTCCTCCTCCCCCTCAACCACAACGTCTGCATCTTCGCACTCCTCCTCAACTACAACGTCTGCATCTTCACACTCCTCCTCCTGCTCAACTACAACGTCTGCATCTTCACACACCTCCTCCTGCTCAACTACAACGTCTGCATCGTCACACTCCTCCTCCTCCTCCTAAATTACCACGTTTGCATCTTCGCACTGCTCCTCCTCAACTACAACATCTGCATCTTCGCACTCCTCCGTCTCCTCAACTACAACGTCTGCATCTTCGCACTCCTACTCAACTACAACGTCTGCATCTACACACTCTTCCTCAACTACAACATCTGCATCTACACACTCTTCCTCAACTACAACATCTGCATCATCGCACTCTTCCTTCTCAACTACAACGTCTGCATCTTCTCACTCCTCCTCAACTACGTCTGCATCTTCGCACTCCTCCTCCTCAACTACAACATCTGCAACTTCGCACTCCTCCTCAACTACAACGTCTGCATCTTCACACTCCTCATCCTCCTCATCAAGTACAAGGTCTGCATCTTCACACTTCTCCTCAACTACAACATCTGCATTTT
This sequence comes from Carcharodon carcharias, assembly GCF_017639515.1. NCBI lineage: Eukaryota > Metazoa > Chordata > Chondrichthyes > Lamniformes > Lamnidae > Carcharodon > Carcharodon carcharias. Next base: position 293,854 of record NW_024470648.1, on the reverse strand, counting down.
CACACTCCTCCTCCTAAACGACATTTGCATCTTCACACTCCTCCTCCTCAACTACAATGTCTGCATCCTCGCACTCCTCCTCCTCAGCTACATCTGCATCTTCGCACTCCTCAACTACAACCTCTGCATCTTCGCACTCCTCCTCAATTACAACGTCTGCATCTTCACACTCGTGCTCCTCATCATGTACAACGTCTGCATCTCCACACTCCTCCTCAACTACAACGTCTGCATCTTCACACTCTTCCTCTTCCTCAAATACAACATCTGCATCTTCGCACTCCTCCTCAATTACAACGTCTGCATCTTCACACTCCTCCTTCTCATCAACTACAACGTCTGCATCTTCGCACTCCTCCTTCTCAACTACAACGTCTGCATCTTCGCACTCCTACTCATCTACAACGTCTGCATCTACACACTCCTCCTCCTCAACTACAATGTCGGCATCTTCACACTCCTCCTCAACTACAACGTCTGCATCTTCGCACTCCTCCTCCACCTCAAATATAACGTCTGCATCTTCGCACTGCTGCACCTCAACTACAACGTCTGCACCTTCGCACTCCTCCTCAACTACAACATCTGCATCATCGCACCCTTCCTTCTCAACTACAACGTCTGCATCTTCTCACTCCTCCTCAACTACGTCTGCATCTTCGCACTCCTCCTCAACTACGTCTGCATCTTCGCACTCCTCCTCCTCAACTACAACATCTACAACTTCGCACTCCTCCTCAACTACAACGTCTGCATCTTCACACGCCTCATCCTCCTCCTCAAGTACAACGTCTGCATCTTCACACTCCTCCTCAACTACAACAACTGCATTTTCACACTCCTCCTCCTAAACGACGTCTGCATCTTCACACTCCTCCTCCTCAACTACAATGTCTGCATCCTCGCACTCCTTCTCCTCAACTACATCTGCATCTTCGCACTCCTCAACTACAACGTCTGCATTTTCGCACTCCTCCTCAACTACAACGTCTGCATCTTCACACTCCTCCTCCTGCTCAACTAGAACGTCTGCATATTCGCACTGCTCCTCCTACTCAACTGCAACATCTGCGTCTTCGCACTCCTCCTCCTCCTCAACTACAACGTCTGTATCTTCGCACACATCATCCTCAACTACAACCTCTGCATCTTCGCACACATCCTCCTCGACTACAACCTCTGCATCTTCGCACTCCTTCTCAACTACAACATCTGCATCTTTGCACTCCTCCTCCCCAACTACAACATCTGCATCTTCGCAATCCTCCTCAACTACAATGTCTGCATCTTGGAACTCCTCCTCCTCAACTACAACGTCTGCATCTTCGCACTCCTCAACTACAACAGCTGCATTTTCGCACTCCTCAACTACAACAGCTGCATTTTCGCACTCCTCAACTACAACAGCTGCATTTTCGCACTCCTCAACTACAACAGCTGCATTTTCGCACTCCTCAACTACAACAGCTGCATTTTCGCACTCCTCAACTACAACAGCTGCATTTTCGCACTCCTCAACTACAACAGCTGCATTTTCGCACTCCTCAACTACAACAGCTGCATTTTCGCACTCCTCAACTACAACAGCTGCATTTTCGCACTCCTCAACTACAACAGCTGCATTTTCGCACTCCTCAACTACAACAGCCGCATTTTCGCACTCCTCAACTACAACAGCTGCATTTTCGCACTCCTCAACTACAACAGCTGCATTTTCGCACTCCTCAACTACAACAGCTGCATTTTCGCACTCCTCAACTACAACAGCTGCATTTTCGCACTCCTCAACTACAACAGCTGCATTTTCGCACTCCTCCTCCTGCTCAACTACAACGTCTGCATCTTCGCACTGCTCCTCCTACTCAACTACAACATCTGCATCTTCGCACTCCTCCTTCTCCTCAACTACAACGTCTGCATCTTCGCACACATCATCGTCAACTACAACCTCTGCATCTTCGCACACATCCTCCTCGACTACAACCTCTGCATCTTCGCACTCCTTCTCCTCAACTACAACATCTGCATCTTCGCACTCCTCCTTCCCAACTACAGCATCTGCATCTTCGCAATCCTCAACTACAATGTCTGCATCTTCGCACTCCTCCTCCTCAACTACAACATCTGCATCTTGGAACTCCTCCTCCTCAACTACAACGTCTGCATCTTCGCACACATCCTCCTCAACTACAACATCTGCATCTTCGCACTCCTCCTCAACTACAACCTCTGCATCTTCGCACTCGTCCTCCTCAACTACAACGTCTGCATCTTCACACTCCTCCTCCTGCTCAACTACAATGTCTGCATATTCACACTCCTCCCCCTCAACTACCACGTCTGCATCTTCGCACTCCTCCTCCTACTCAACTACAACATCTGCATCTTCGCACTCCTCCTTCTCCTGAAGTACGTCTGCATCTTCGCACTCCTCCTTCTCCTCAACTACAAAGTCTGAATCTTCGCACTCCTCCTCAACTACAGCGTCTGCATCTTCGCACTCCTCCTCCTAGACTACAACGTCTGCATCTTCGCACTCCTCCTCAACTACGTCTGCATCTTCACACACATCCTCAACTACAACATCTGCATATTCGCACTCCTCCTCCTCCTCAAATACAAAGTCTGCATCATCACATTCCTCCTCATCAACATCTGCATCGTCACAATCCTCCTCCTCATCAACTACAAGATCTGCATCTGCACACTCCTCCTCCTCCTCAACTACAACATCTGCATCTTCGCACTCCTCCTCAACTACAATGTCGGCATCTTCACACTCCTCCTCCTCCTCCTCAACTACATCTGCATCTTCACACTCCTCCTCCTCCTCAACTACAACATCTGCATCTTCGCACTCCTCAACTACAACGTCTGCATCTTCGTACTCCTCCTCAACTACAATGTCGGCATCATCACACTCCTCCTCCTCATCAACTACAACATCTGCATCTTCGCACTCCTCAACTACAACGTCTGCATCTTCGTACTCCTCCTCAACTACAATGTCGGCATCATCACACTCCTCCTCCTCATCAACTACAACATCTGCATCTTCACACTCCTCCTCCTCCTCAACTACAACATCTGCATCTTCGCACTCCTCAACTACAACGTCTGCATCTTCGTACTCCTCCTCAACTACAATGTCGGCATCTTCACACTCCTCCTCCTCCTCAACTACAACGTCTGCATCTTCACACTCCTCCTCAACAACATATGCATCTTCACACACCTCCTCCTCAACTACAACATCTACATCTTCACACACCTCAACTACAACATCTACATCTTCACACACCTCAACTACAACGTCTGCATCTTCACACTCAACTACAACATCTGCATCTTCACCCTCCTCCTCCTCAACTACGTCTGCATCTATGCACTCCTCAACTACAACGTATGCATCTTCGCCCTCCTCCTCAACTACAACGTCTGCATCTTCACACTCATCCTCCTCAACTACAACATCTGCATCTTCGCACTCCTACTCCTCAACTACAACATCTGCATTTTCACACTCCTTGTCCTGCTCAACTACAACGTCTGCACCTTCACACACATCCTCAACTACAACGTCTGCAACTTCGCACTCCTCATTCTCAACTACGCCTGCATCTTCACACTCCTCCTCAACTACAACGTCTGCATCTTCACGCTCCTCCTCAACTACTACATCTGCATCTTCGCACTCCTCAACTACAACGTCTGCACCTTCACACACATCCTCAACTACAACGTCTGCAAAATCGCACACATCCTCAACTACAATGTCTGCAACTTCGCACTCCTTCTCATTCTCAACTACGCCTGCATCTTCACACTCCTCCTCAACTACAACATCTGCATCTTCACACTCCTCCTCCTCCTCAACTACAACATCTGCATCTTCGCACTCCTCAACTACAACGTCTGCATCTTCGTACTCCTCCTCAACTACAATGTCGGCATCTTCACACTCCTCCTCCTCCTCCTCAACTACAACGTCTGCATCTTCACACTCCTCAACAACATATGCATCTTCACACACCTCCTCCTCCTCAACTACAACATCTACATCTTCACACACCTCATCTACAACATCTGCATCTTCACACTCCTCAACTACAACGTCTGCATCTTCACCCTCCTCCTCAACTACGTCTGCATCTATGCACTCCTCCTCCTCAACTACAACATCTGCTTCTTCGCCCTCCTCCTCAACTACGTCTGCATCTTCACACTCATCCTCCTCAACTACAACATCTGCATCTTCCCACTCCTACTCCTCAACTACAACATCTGCATTTTCACACTCCTTGTCTCCTCCTCAACTACAACGTCTGCACCTTCACACACATCCTCAACTACAACGTCTGCAACTTCGCACTCCTTCTCATTCTCAACTACACCTGCATCTTCACACTCCTCCTCAACTACAACGTCTGCATCTTCACGCTCCTCCTCAACTACTACATCTGCACCTTCACATTCCTCCTCCTCATCAACTACAACGTCTGCATCTTCACACTCCTCCTCCCCCTCAACCACAACGTCTGCATCTTCGCACTCCTCCTCCTCAACTACAACGTCTGCATCTTCACACTCCTCCTCCTGCTCAACTACAACGTCTGCATCTTCACACACCTCCTCCTGCTCAACTACAACGTCTGCATCGTCACACTCCTCCTCCTCCTCCTAAATTACATTTCCATCTTCGCACTGCTCCTCAACTACAACATCTGCATCTTCGCACTCCTCCGTCTCAACTACAACGTCTGCATCTTCGCACTCCTACTCAACTACAACGTCTGCATCTACACACTCTTCCTCAACTACAACATCTGCATCTACACACTCTTCCTCAACTACATCTGCATCATCGCACTCTTCCTTCTCAACTACAATGTCTGCATCTTCTCACTCCTCCTCAACTACGTCTGCATCTTCGCACTCCTCCTCCTCAACTACAACATCTGCAACTTCGCACTCCTCCTCAACTACAACATCTGCATCTTCACACTCCTCATCCTCCTCCTCAAGTACAAGGTCTGCATCTTTACACTTTTCCTCAACTACAACATCTGCATTTTCACACTCCTCCTCCTAAACGACATTTGCATCTTCACACTCCTCCTCCTCAACTACAATGTCTGCATCCTCGCACTCCTCCTCCTCAACTACAACATCTGCATCTTCGCACTCCTCAACTACAACCTCTGCATCTTCGCACTCCTCCTCAATTACAACCACTGCATCTTCACACTCGTGCTCCTCATCATGTACAACGTCTGCATCTCCACACTCCTCCTCCTCCTCAACTACAACATCTGCATCTTCGCACTCCTCAACTACAACGTCTGCATCTTCGTACTCCTCCTCAACTACAATGTCGGCATCATCACACTCCTCATCCTCATCAACTACAACATCTGCATCTTCACACTCCTCCTCATCAACTACAACATCTGCATCTTCGCACTCCTCAACTACAACGTCTGCATCTTCGTACTCCTCCTCAACTACAATGTCGGCATCTTCACACTCCTCCTCCTCCTCAACTACAACGTCTGCATCTTCACACTCCTCCTCAACAACATATGCATCTTCACACACCTCCTCCTCCTCAACTACAACATCTACATCTTCACACACCTCAACTACAACGTCTGCATCTTCACACTCCTCAACTACGTCTGCATCTTTACCCTCCTCCTCCTCAACTACGTCTGCATCTATGCACTCCTCCTCCTCAACTACATCGTCTGCATCTTCGCCCTCCTCCTCAACTACAACGTCTGCATCTTCAAACTCATCCTCCTCAACTACAACATCTGCATCTTCACACTCCTACTCCTCAACTACAACATCTGCATTTTCACACTCCTTGTCCTCCTCCTCAACTACAACGTCTGCACCTTCATACACATCCTCAACTACAACGTCTGCAACTTCGCACTCCTTCTCATTCTCAACTACGCCTGCATCTTCACACTCCTCCTCAACTACAACGTCTGCGTCTTCACGCTCCTCCTCAACTACTACATCTGCATCTTCGCACTCCTCAACTACAACGTCTGCACCTTCACACACATCCTCAACTACAACGTCTGCAACTTCGCACTCCTCCTCCTCCTCAACTACAACATCTGCATCTTTGCACTCCTCAACTACAACGTCTGCATCTTCGTACTCCTCCTCAACTACAATGTCGGCATCTTCACACTCCTCCTCCTCCTCAACTACAACGTCTGCATCTTCACACTCCTCCTCAACAACATATGCATCTTCACACACCTCCTCCTCAACTATAACATCTACATCTTCACACACCTCAACTACAACGTCTGCATCTTCACACTCAACTACAACGTCTGCATCTTCACCCTCCTCCTCCTCAACTACGTCTGCATCTATGCACTCCTCCTCCTCAACTACAAGGTCTGCTTCTTCGCCCTCCTCCTCAACTACAACGTCTGCATCTTCACACTCATCCTCCTCAACTACAACATCTGCATCTTCCCACTCCTACTCCTCAACTACAACATCTGCATTTTCACACTCCTTGTCCTCCTCCTCAACTACAACGTCTGCACCTTCACACACATCCTCAACTACAACATCTGCAACTTCGCACTCCTTCTCATTCTCAACTACGCCTGCATCTTCACACTCCTCCTCAACTACAACGTCTGCATCTTCACGCTCCTCCTCAACTACTACATCTGCACCTACACACTCCTCCTCCTCAACTACAAAGTCTGCATCTTCACACTCCTCCTCCTCATCAACTACAACGTCTGCATCTTCACACTCCTCCTCCCCCTCAACCACAACGTCTGCATCTTCGCACTCCTCCTCCTCAACTACAACGTCTGCATCTTCACACTCCTCCTCCTGCTCAACCACAACGTCTGCATCTTCACACACCTCCTCCTGCTCAACTACAACGTCTGCATCGTCACACTCCTCCTCCTCCTCCTAAATTACCACGTTTGCATCTTCGCACTGCTCCTCCTCAACTACAACATCTGCATCTTCGCACTCCTCCGTCTCCTCAACTACAACGTCTGCATCTTCGCACTCCTCCGTCTCATCAACTACAACGTCTGCATCTTCGCACTCCTACTCAACTACAACGTCTGCATCTACACACTCTTCCTCAACTACAACATCTGCATCTACACACTCTTCCTCAACTACAACATCTGCATCATCGCACTCTTCCTTCTCAACTACAACGTCTGCATCTTCTCACTCCTCCTCAACTACGTCTGCATCTTCGCACTCCTCCTCCTCAACTACAACATCTGCAACTTCGCACTCCTCCTCAACTACAACGTCTGCATCTTCACACTCCTCATCCTCCTCCTCAAGTACAAGGTCTGCATCTTCACACTTCTCCTCAACTACAACATCTGCATTTTCACACTCCTCCTCCTAAACGACCTTTGCATCTTCACACTCCTCCTCCTCAACTACAATGTCTGCATCCTCGCACTCCTCCTCCTCAACTACAACATCTGCATCTTCGCACTCCTCAACTACAACATCTGCATCTTCGCACTCCTCAACTACAACCTCTGCATCTTCGCACTCCTCCTCAATTACAACCTCTGCATCTTCACACTCGTGCTCCTCATCATGTACAACGTCTGCATCTCCACACTCCTCCTCCTCAACTACAACATCTGCATCTTCGCACTCCTCAACTACAACGTCTCCATCTTCGTACTCCTCCTCAACTACAATGTCGGCATCATCACACTCCTCCTCTTCCTCTTCAACTACAACGTCTGCATCTTCACACTCCTCCTCAACAACATATGCATCTTCACACACCTCGTCCTCCTCAACTACAACATCTACATCTTCACACACCTCAACTACAACGTCTGCATCTTCACACTCCTCAACTACAACGTCTGCATCTTCACACTCATCCTCAACTACAACGTCTGCATCTTCGCACTTCTACTCAACTACAACATCTGCATTTTCACACTCCTTGTCCTCCTCCTCAACTACAACGTCTGCACCTTCACACACATCCTCAACTACAATGTCTGCAACTTCGCACTCCTTCTCATTCTCAACTACGCCTGCATCTGCACACTCCTCCTCAACTACAACGTCTGCATCTTCACGCTCCTCCTCAACTACTACATCTGCACCTTCACACTCCTCCTCCTCAACTACAACATCTGCATCTTCACACTCCTCCTCCTCATCAACTACAACGTCTGCATCTTCACACTCCTCCTCCCCCTCAACCACAACGTCTGCATCTTCGCACTCCTCCTCAACTACAACGTCTGCATCTTCACACTCCTCCTCCTGCTCAACTACAACGTCTGCATCTTCACACACCTCCTCCTGCTCAACTACAACGTCTGCATCGTCACACTCCTCCTCCTCCTCCTAAATTACCACGTTTGCATCTTCGCACTGCTCCTCCTCAACTACAACATCTGCATCTTCGCACTCCACCGTCTCCTCAACTACAACGTCTGCATCTTCGCACTCCTACTCAACTACAACGTCTGCATCTACACACTCTTCCTCAACTACAACATCTGCATCTACACACTCTTCCTCAACTACAACATCTGCATCATCGCACTCTTCCTTCTCAACTACAACGTCTGCATCTTCTCACTCCTCCTCAACTACGTCTGCATCTTCGCACTCCTCCTCCTCAACTACAACATCTGCATCTTCGCACTCCTCAACTACAACGTCTGCATCTTCGTACTCCTCCTCAACTACAATGTCGGCATATTCACACTCCTCCTCTTCCTCTTCAACTACAACGTCTGCATCTTCACACTCCTCCTCAACAACATATGCATCTTCACACACCTCGTCCTCCTCAACTACAACATCTACATCTTCACACACCTCAACTACAACGTCTGCATCTTCACACTCCTCAACTACAACGTCTGCATCTTCACACTCATCCTCAACTACAACGTCTGCATCTTCGCACTTCTACTCAACTACAACATCTGCATTTTCACACTCCTTGTCCTCCTCCTCAACTACAACGTCTGCACCTTCACACACATCCTCAACTACAATGTCTGCAACTTCGCACTCCTTCTCATTCTCAACTACGCCTGCATCTGCACACTCCTCCTCAACTACAACGTCTGCATCTTCACGCTCCTCCTCAACTACTACATCTGCACCTTCACACTCCTCCTCCTCAACTACAAAGTCTGCATCTTCACACTCCTCCTCCTCATCAACTACAACATCTGCATCTTCACACTCCTCCTCCCCCTCAACCACAACGTCTGCATCTTCGCACTCCTCCTCAACTACAACGTCTGCATCTTCACACTCCTCCTCCTGCTCAACTACAACGTCTGCATCTTCACACACCTCCTCCTGCTCAACTACAACGTCTGCATCGTCACACTCCTCCTCCTCCTCCTAAATTACCACGTTTGCATCTTCGCACTGCTCCTCCTCAACTACAACATCTGCATCTTCGCACTCCTCCGTCTCCTCAACTACAACGTCTGCATCTTCGCACTCCTACTCAACTACAACGTCTGCATCTACACACTCTTCCTCAACTACAACATCTGCATCTACACACTCTTCCTCAACTACAACATCTGCATCATCGCACTCTTCCTTCTCAACTACAACGTCTGCATCTTCTCACTCCTCCTCAACTACGTCTGCATCTTCGCACTCCTCCTCCTCAACTACAACATCTGCAACTTCGCACTCCTCCTCAACTACAACGTCTGCATCTTCACACTTCTCATCCTCCTCATCAAGTACAAGGTCTGCATCTTCACACTTCTCCTCAACTACAACATCTGCATTTTCACACTCCTCCTCCTAAACGACATTTGCATCTTCACACTCCTCCTCCTCAACTACAATGTCTGCATCCTCGCACTCCTCCTCCTCAGCTACATCTGCATCTTCGCACTCCTCAACTACAACCTCTGCATCTTCGCACTCCTCCTCAATTACAACGTCTGCATCTTCACACTCGTGCTCCTCATCATGTACAACGTCTGCATCTCCACACTCCTCCTCAACTACAACGTCTGCATCTTCACACTCTTCCTCTTCCTCAAATACAACATCTGCATCTTCGCACTCCTCCTCAATTACAACGTCTGCATCTTCACACTCCTCCTTCTCATCAACTACAACGTCTGCATCTTCACACTCCTCCTCCCCCTCAACCACAACGTCTGCATCTTCGCACTCCTCCTCCTCAACTACAACGTCTGCATCGTCACACTCCTCCTCCTGCTCAACTACAACGTCTGCATCGTCACACTCCTCCTCCTGCTCAACTACAACGTCTGCATCGTCACACTCCTCCTCCTCCTCCTCCTCAATTACCACGTTTGCATCTTCGCATTGCTCCTCCTCAACTACAACATCTGCATCTTCGCACTCCTCCTTCTCAACTACAACGTCTGCATCTTCGCACTCCTACTCAACTACAATGTCTGCATCTACACACTCCTCCTCCTTAACTACAATGTCGGCATCTTCACACTCCTCCTCAACTACAACGTCTGCATCTTCGCACTCCTCCTCCACCTCAAATATAACGTCTGCATCTTCGCACTGCTGCACCTCAACTACAACGTCTGCACCTTCGCACTCCTCCTCAACTACAACATCTGCATCATCGCACTCTTCCTTCTCAACTGCAACGTCTGCATCTTCTCACTCCTCCTCAACTACGTCTGCATCTTCGCACTCCTCCTCCTCAACTACAACATCTACAACTTCGCACTCCTCCTCAACTACAACGTCTGCATCTTCACAGTCCTCCACCTCAACTACAACGTCTGCATTTTTGCACTCCTCCTCAACTACAACGTCTGCATCTACACACACCTCAACTACAAAGTCAGCATCTTCACACTCCTCCTCCTCAACTACAACATCTGTATCTTCACACTCCTCCTCAACTACAACGTCTGCATCTTCACACTCTTCCACCTCCTCAGCTACAACGTCTGCATCTTCACACTCCTCCTCCTCAACTACAATGTCTGCATCTTTGCACTCCTCCTCAACTACAACGTCTGCATCTTCGCACTCCTCCTCAACTACGTCCGCAACTTCACACTCCTCCTCAACTACAACGTCTGCATCTTCGCACTCCTCCTCCTCAATTACAACGTCTGCATCTTCACACTCGTGCTCATCATGTACAACGTCTGCATCTTCACACTCCTCAACTACAACATCTGCATCTTCACACTCTTACTCCTCCTCAAATACAACGTCTGCATCTTCAAACTCCTCAATTACAACGTCTGCATCTTCGCACTCCTCAACGACAACGTCTGCATCTTCGCACTCCTCCTGTTCAACTACAACGACTGCATCTTCGCACTCCTCCTCAACAACAACGTCTGCATCTTCGCACTCCTCCTCCTCAACAACAATGTCTGCATCTTCGCACACCTCCTCCTCAACTAAAATGTCTGCATCTTCGTACTCTTCCTCCTCAACTACAACATCTGCATCTTCGCACTCCTCCTCCCCAACTACAACATCTGCATCTTCGCAATCCTCCTCAACTACAACCTCTGCATCTTGGCACTCGTCCTCCTCAACTACAACATCTGCATCTTCGCACTCCTCCTCCTCAACTAAAATGTCTGCATATTCACACTCCTCCCCCTCCTCAACTACCACATCTGCATCTTTGCACTCCTCCTCCTCCTCAACTAAAACGTCTGCATCTTTGCACTTCTCCTCCTACTCAACTACAACATCTGCATCTTCGCACTCCTCCTTTTCCTGAAGTACAACGACTGCATCTTCGCACTCCTCATTCTCCTCAACTACAAAGTCTGAATCGTCACACTCCTCCTCAACCACAGCGTCTGCATCTTCGCACTCCTCCTCCTCAACTACAACGTCTGCATCTTCGCACTCCTCCTCAACTACAACATCTGCATCTTCGCACTCCTCCTCAACTACATCTGCATCTTCGCACTCCTTCTCCCCAACTACAGCATCTGCATCTTCGAACTCCTCCTCCTCAACTACAATGTCTGCATCTTCGCACTCCTCCTCCTCAACTACAACATCTGCATCTTTGCACTCCACCTCAACTACAACGTCTGCATTTTTGCACTCCTCCTCAACTACAACGTCTGCATCTACACACACCTCAACTACAAAGTCAGCATCTTCACACTCCTCCTCCTCAACTACAACATCTGCATCTTCACACTCCTCCTCAACTACAACGTCTGCATCTTCACAATCCTCCTCAACTACGTCTGCATCTTCACACTCCTCATCAACTACAACATCTGCATCTTCACAGTCCTCCACCTCAACTACAACGTCTGCATCTTCACACACCTCAACAACTACGTCTGCATCTTCGCACTACTCCTCCTCAATTACAACGTCTGCATCTTCACACTCCTGCTCAAGTACAACGTCTGCATCGTCGCACTCCTCCGCTTCCTCAAAAATGACTGCATCTTCGCACACCTCCTCCTCAACTAAAATGTCTGCATCTTCGTCCTCTTCCTCCTCAACAACATCTGCATCTTCGCACTCAACAACATCTGCATCTTCGCACTCCTCCACCTCAACTACAACGTCTGCAACTTCGCACTCCTCCTCCTCCTCAAGTACAAGGTCTGCATCTTCACACCTCAACTACAACATCTGCATCTTCACACTCCTCCTCCTCCTGAACTACAACATCTGCATCTTCGCACTCCTCCTCAACTACAACGTCTGCATCTTCACACTCCTCATCCTCCTCAACAACGTCTGCATCTTCACACACATCCTCAACTACAACGTCTGCATCTTCACAATCCTCCTCAACTACAACATCTGCATCTTCGCACTCCTCCACAACTACTACGTCTGCATCTACACACTCCTCTTCCTCAACTACGCCTGCATCTTCACACTCCTCCTCCTCCTCAACTACGTCTGCATCATCGCACTCCTCCTCCACCTCAACTACAACGTCTGCATCTTCGCACTCCTCAACAACTACGTCTGCATCTTCACACTCCTCCTCCTCAATTACAACGTCTGCATCTTCACACTCCTGCTCAAGTACAACGTCTGCATGTTCACACTCCTGCTCAAGTTCAACATCTGCATCGTCGCACTCCTCCGCTTCCTCAAAAATGACTGCATCTTCACACTCCTCCTCCTCCTCAACTACAACATCTGCAACTTCACACTCCTCAACTACAACACCTGCATTTTCACACTCCTCCTCCTCCTAAACGACAACGTCTGCATCTTCACACTCCTCCTCCTCCTCAACTACATCTGCATCATCGCACTCGTCCTCAAATACAACGTCTGCATCTTCACACTCTTCCTCCTGCTCAACTACAACGTCTGCATCTTCGCACTCCTCCTCAACTACAACGTCTGCAACTTCACACTCCTCCTCAATTACAATCTCTGCATCTTCACACTCGTGCTCCTCATCATGTACAACGTCTGCATCTTCACACTCCTCCTCAACTACAACATCTGCATCTTCACACTCTTCCTCCTCCTCAAATACAACGTCTGCATCATCGCACTCGTCCTCAAATACAACATCTGCATCTTCACACTCTTCCTCCTGCTCAACTACAACGTCTGCATCTTCGCACTCCTCCTCCTCAATTACAACGTCTGCATCTTCACACTCGTGCTCCTCATCATGTACAACGTCTGCATCTTCACACTCCTCCTCAACTACAACATCTGCATCTTCACACTCTTCCTCCTCCTCAAATACAACGTCTGCATCTTCGAACTCCTCCTCAATTACAACGTCTGCATCTTCACACTCCTCAACGACAACGTCTGCATCTTCGCACTCCTCCTGCTCAACTGCAACGTCTGCATCTACACACTCCTCTTCCTCAACTACAAGGTCTGCATCTTCGCACTCCTCCTGCTCAACTGCAACGTCTGCATCTTCGCACTCCTCCTCCTCAACAACAACGTCTGCATCTTCGCACTCCTCCTCCTCAACAACAATGTCTGCATCTTCGCACACCTCCTCCTCAACTAAAATGTCTGCATCTTCGTACTCTTCCTCAACAACATCTGCATCTTCGCACTCAACAACATCTGCATCTTCGCACTCAACAACATCTGCATCTTCGCACTCAACAACATCTGCATCTTCGCACTCAACAACATCTGCATCTTCGCACTCAACAACATCTGCATCTTCGCACTCAACATCTGCATCTTCGCACTCAACATCTGCATCTTCGCACTCCTCCACCTCAACTACAACGTCTGCAACTTCGCACTCCTCCTCCTCCTCAAGTACAAGGTCTGCATCTTCACACCTCAACTACAACATCTGCATCTTCACACTCCTCCTCCTCCTGAACTACAACATCTGCATCTTCGTACTCCTCCTCAACTACAACGTCTGCATCTTCACACTCCTCATCCTCCTCAACAACGTCTGCATCTTCACACACATCCTCAACTACAACGTCTGCATCTTCACAATCCTCCTCAACTACAACATCTGCATCTTCGCACTCCTCCACAACTACTACGTCTGCATCTACACACTCCTCTTCCTCAACTACGCCTGCATCTTCACACTCCTCCTCCTCCTCAACTACGTCTGCATCATCGCACTCCTCCTCCACCTCAACTACAACGTCTGCATCTTCGCACTCCTCAACAACTACGTCTGCATCTTCACACTCCTCCTCCTCAATTACAACGTCTGCATCTTCACACTCCTGCTCAAGTACAACGTCTGCATGTTCACACTCCTGCTCAAGTTCAACATCTGCATCGTCGCACTCCTCCGCTTCCTCAAAAATGACTGCATCTTCACACTCCTCCTCCTCCTCAACTACAACATCTGCAACTTCACACTCCTCAACTACAACACCTGCATTTTCACACTCCTCCTCCTCCTAAACGACAACGTCTGCATCTTCACACTCCTCCTCCTCCTCAACTACATCTGCATCATCGCACTCGTCCTCAAATACAACGTCTGCATCTTCACACTCTTCCTCCTGCTCAACTACAACGTCTGCATCTTCGCACTCCTCCTCAACTACAACGTCTGCAACTTCACACTCCTCCTCAATTACAATCTCTGCATCTTCACACTCGTGCTCCTCATCATGTACAACGTCTGCATCTTCACACTCCTCCTCAACTACAACATCTGCATCTTCACACTCTTCCTCCTCCTCAAATACAACGTCTGCATCATCGCACTCGTCCTCAAATACAACATCTGCATCTTCACACTCTTCCTCCTGCTCAACTACAACGTCTGCATCTTCGCACTCCTCCTCCTCAATTACAACGTCTGCATCTTCACACTCGTGCTCCTCATCATGTACAACGTCTGCATCTTCACACTCCTCCTCAACTACAACATCTGCATCTTCACACTCTTCCTCCTCCTCAAATACAACGTCTGCATCTTCGAACTCCTCCTCAATTACAACGTCTGCATCTTCACACTCCTCAACGACAACGTCTGCATCTTCGCACTCCTCCTGCTCAACTGCAACGTCTGCATCTACACACTCCTCTTCCTCAACTACAAGGTCTGCATCTTCGCACTCCTCCTGCTCAACTGCAACGTCTGCATCTTCGCACTCCTCCTCCTCAACAACAACGTCTGCATCTTCGCACTCCTCCTCCTCAACAACAATGTCTGCATCTTCGCACACCTCCTCCTCAACTAAAATGTCTGCATCTTCGTACTCTTCCTCAACAACATCTGCATCTTCGCACTCAACAACATCTGCATCTTCGCACTCAACAACATCTGCATCTTCGCACTCAACAACATCTGCATCTTCGCACTCAACAACATCTGCATCTTCGCACTCAACAACATCTGCATCTTCGCACTCAACATCTGCATCTTCGCACTCAACATCTGCATCTTCGCACTCCTCCACCTCAACTACAACGTCTGCAACTTCGCACTCCTCCTCCTCCTCAAGTACAAGGTCTGCATCTTCACACCTCAACTACAACATCTGCATCTTCACACTCCTCCTCCTCCTGAACTACAACATCTGCATCTTCGTACTCCTCCTCAACTACAACGTCTGCATCTTCACACTCCTCATCCTCCTCAACAACGTCTGCATCTTCACACACATCCTCAACTACAACGTCTGCATCTTCACAATCCTCCTCAACTACAACGTCTGCATCTTCGCACTCCTCCACAACTACTACGTCTGCATCTACACACTCCTCTTCCTCAACTACGCCTGCATCTTCACACTCCTCCTCCTCCTCAACTACGTCTGCATCATCGCACTCCTCCTCCACCTCAACTACAACGTCTGCATCTTCGCACTCCTCAACAACTACGTCTGCATCTTCACACTCCTCCTCCTCAATTACAACGTCTGCATCTTCACACTCCTGCTCAAGTACAACGTCTGCATGCTCACACTCCTGCTCCTCAAGTTCAACAACTGCATCGTCGCACTCCTCCGCTTCCTCAAAAATGACTGCATCTTCACACTCCTCCTCCTCCTCAACTACAACATCTGCAACTTCACACTCCTCAACTACAACACCTGCATTTTCACAAACCTCCTCCTCCTAAACGACAACGTCTGCATCTTCACACTCCTCCTCCTCCTCAACTACATCTGCATCATCGCACTCGTCCTCAAATACAACGTCTGCATCTTCACACTCTTCCTCCTGCTCAACTACAACGTCTGCATCTTCGCACTCCTCCTCAACTACAACGTCTGCAACTTCACACTCCTCCTCAATTACAATGTCTGCATCTTCACACTCGTGCTCCTCATCATGTACAACGTCTGCATCTTCACACTCCTCCTCAACTACAACATCTGCATCTTCACACTCTTCCTCCTCCTCAAATACAACGTCTGCATCTTCGAACTCCTCCTCAATTACAACGTCTGCATCTTCGCACTCCTCAACAACAACGTCTGCATCTTCGCACTCCTCCTGCTCAACTACAACGTCTGCATCTTCGCACTCCTCCACAACTACTACGTCTGCATCTACACACTCCTCTTCCTCAACTACGCCTGCATCTTCACACTCCTCCTCCTCCTCAACTACGTCTGCATCATCGCACTCCTCCTCCACCTCAACTACAACGTCTGCATCTTCGCACTCCTCAACAACTACGTCTGCATCTTCACACTCCTCCTCCTCAATTACAACGTCTGCATCTTCACACTCCTGCTCAAGTACAACGTCTGCATGTTCACACTCCTGCTCCTCAAGTTCAACAACTGCATCGTCGCACTCCTCCGCTTCCTCAAAAATGACTGCATCTTCACACTCCTCCTCCTCCTCAACTACAACATCTGCAACTTCACACTCCTCAACTACAACACCTGCATTTTCACAATCCTCCTCCTCCTAAACGACAACGTCTGCATCTTCACACTCCTCCTCCTCCTCAACTACATCTGCATCATCGCACTCGTCCTCAAATACAACGTCTGCATCTTCACACTCTTCCTCCTGCTCAACTACAACGTCTGCATCTTCGCACTCCTCCTCAACTACAACGTCTGCAACTTCACACTCCTCCTCAATTACAATGTCTGCATCTTCACACTCGTGCTCCTCATCATGTACAACGTCTGCATCTTCACACTCCTCCTCAACTACAACATCTGCATCTTCACACTCTTCCTCCTCCTCAAATACAACGTCTGCATCATCGCACTCGTCCTCAAATACAACATCAGCATCTTCACACTCTTCCTCCAGCTCAACTACAACGTCTGCATCTTCGCACTCCTCCTCAACTACAACGTCTGCAACTTCACACTCCTCCTCAACTACAACGTCTGCATCTTCGCACTCCTCCTCCTCAATTACGTCTGCATCTTCACACTCGTGCTCCTCATCATGTACAACGTCTGCATCTTCACACTCCTCCTCAACTACAACATCTGCATCTTCACACTCTTCCTCCTCCTCAAATACAACGTCTGCATCTTCGAACTCCTCCTCAATTACAACGTCTGCATCTTCGCACTCCTCAACAACAACGTCTGCATCTTCGCACACCTCCTGCTCAACTACAACGTCTGCATCTTCGCACTCCTCCTCCTCAACAACAACGTCTGCATCTTCGCACTCCTCCTCCTCAACAACAATGTCTGCATCTTCGCACACCTCCTCCTCAACTAAAATGTCTGCATCTTCGTACTCTTCCTCCTCAACAACATCTGCATCTTCGCACTCAACGACATCTGCATCTTCGCACTCAACGACATCTGCATCTTCGCACTCAACAACATCTGCATCTTCGCACTCAACAACATCTGCATCTTCGCACTCAACAACATCTGCATCTTCGCACTCCTCCACCTCAACTACAACGTCTGCAACTTCGCACTCCTCCTCCTCCTCAAGTACAAGGTCTGCATCTTCACACCTCAACTACAACATCTGCATCTTCACACTCCTCCTCCTCCTGAACGACAACATCTGCATCTTCGCACTCCTCCACAACTACTACGTCTGCATCTACACACTCCTCTTCCTCAACTACGCCTGCATCTTGACACTCCTCCTCCTCCTCAACTACGTCTGCATCATCGCACTCCTCCTCCACCTCAACTACAACGTCTGCATCTTCGCACTCCTCAACAACTACGTCTGCATCTTCACACTCCTCCTCCTCAATTACAACGTCTGCATCTTCACACTCCTGCTCAAGTACAACGTCTGCATGTTCACACTCCTGCTCAAGTTCAACATCTGCATCGTCGCACTCCTCCGCTTCCTCAAAAATGACTGCATCTTCACACTCCTCCTCCTCCTCAACTACAACATCTGCAACTTCACACTCCTCAACTACAACACCTGCATTTTCACACTCCTCCTCCTCCTAAACGACAACGTCTGCATCTTCACACTCCTCCTCCTCCTCAACTACATCTGCATCATCGCACTCGTCCTCAAATACAACGTCTGCATCTTCACACTCTTCCTCCTGCTCAACTACAACGTCTGCATCTTCGCACTCCTCCTCAACTACAACGTCTGCAACTTCACACTCCGCCTCAATTACAATCTCTGCATCTTCACACTCGTGCTCCTCATCATGTACAACGTCTGCATCTTCACACTCCTCCTCAACTACAACATCTGCATCTTCACACTCTTCCTCCTCCTCAAATACAACGTCTGCATCATCGCACTCGTCCTCAAATACAACATCTGCATCTTCACACTCTTCCTCCTGCTCAACTACAACGTCTGCATCTTCGCACTCCTCCTCCTCAATTACAACGTCTGCATCTTCACACTCGTGCTCCTCATCATGTACAACGTCTGCATCTTCACACTCCTCCTCAACTACAACATCTGCATCTTCACACTCTTCCTCCTCCTCAAATACAACGTCTGCATCTTCGAACTCCTCCTCAATTACAACGTCTGCATCTTCACACTCCTCAACGACGTCTGCATCTTCGCACTCCTCCTGCTCAACTGCAACGTCTGCATCTACACACTCCTCTTCCTCAACTACGCCTGCATCTTCACACTCCTCCTCCTCCTCAACTACGTCTGCATCATCGCACTCCTCCTCCACCTCAACTACAACGTCTGCATCTTCGCACTCCTCAACAACTACGTCTGCATCTTCACACTCCTCCTCCTCAATTACAACGTCTGCATCTTCACACTCCTGCTCAAGTACAACGTCTGCATGTTCACACTCCTGCTCCTCAAGTTCAACGTCTGCATCGTCGCACTCCTCCGCTTCCTCAAAAATGACTGCATCTTCACACTCCTCCTCCTCAACTACAACATCTGCAACTTCACACTCCTCAACTACAACGTCTGCATCTTCACACTCCTCATCCTCCTCAAGTACAACGTCTGCATCTTCACACTCCTCAACTACAACACCTGCATTTTCACACTCCTCCTCCTCCTAAACGACAACGTCTGCATCTTCACACTCCTCCTCCTCCTCCTCAACTACATCTGCATCATCGCACTCGTCCTCAACTACAACGTCTGCATCTTCACACTCTTCCTCCTGCTCAACTACAACGTCTGCATATTCACACTCCTCCCACTCCTCAACTACCACGTCTGCATCTTCGCACTCCTCCTCCTCCTCAACTAAAACGTCTGCATCTTCGCACTCCTCCACAACTACTACGTCTGCATCTACACACTCCTCCTGCTCAACTACAACGTCTGCATCTTCACACTCCTCCTCCTCCTCAACTACAACGTCTGCATCATCACACTCCTCCTCCACCTCAACTACAACATCTGCATCTTCGCACTCCTCAACAACGTCTGCATCTTCGCGCTCCTCCTCCTCAATTACAACGTCTGCATCTTCACACTCCTGCTCCTCAAGTACAACGTCTGCATGTTCACACTCCTGCTCCTCAAGTACAACGTCTGCATCGTCACACTCCTCCTCTTCCTCAAAAATGACTGCATCTTCACAATCCTCCTCCTCCTCAACTACAACATCTGCAACTTCACACTCCTCAACTACAACGTCTGCATCTTCACACTCCTCCTCCTAAATGACAACGTCTGCATCTTCACACTCCTCCTCCTAAATGACAACGTCTGCATCTTCACACTCCTCCTCCTCAACTACATCTGCATCATTGCACTCATCCTCAACTACAACGTCTGCATCTTCACACTCTTCCTCCTTCTCAACTACAACGTCTGCATATTCACACTCCTCCCACTCCTCAACTACCACGTCTGCATCTTCGCACTCCTCCTCCTCAAACTAAAACGTCTGCATCTTCGCACTCCTCCTCGTAAAGTACAACGTCTGCATCTTCGCACTCCTCCTTCTCCTCAACTACAATGTCTGAATCTTCGCACTCCTCCTCAACTACAGCATCTGCATCTTCGCACTCCTCCTCCTCAACTACAACGTCTGCATCTCCGCACTCCACCTCAACTACAATGTCTGCATCTTCGCACTCCACCTCCTCAACTACAAAGTCTGCATCTTCACAGTCCCCCTCCTCCTCAACTACGTCTGCACCTTCACACACATCCTCAACTACAACGTCTGCAACTTCGCACTCCTTCTCATTCTCAACTACGTCTGCATCTTCACACTCCTCCTCAACTACAACGTCTGCATCTTCACGCTCCTCCTCCTCAACTACATCTGCATCTTCACACTCCTCCTAAACAACTACAAAGTCTGCATCTTCACACTCCTACTCCTCATCAACTACAACGTCTGCATCTTCACACTCCTCCTCCCCCTCAACCACAACGTCTGCATCTTTGCACTCCTCCTCCTCAACTACAACGTCTGCATCTTCACACTCCTCCTCCTGCTCAACTACAACGTCTGCATCTTCATACTCCTCCTGCTCAACTACAATGACTGCGTCGTCACACTCCTCCTCCTCCTCAATTACCACGTTTGCATCTTCGCACTGCTCCTCAACTACAACATCTGCATCTTCGCACTCCTCCTTCTCCTCAACTACAATGTCTGCATCTTCACACTCTTCCTCCTTCTCAACTACAACGTCTGCATATTCACACTCCTCCCACTCCTCAACTACCACGTCTGCATCTTCGCACTCCTCCTCCTCCTCAAACTAAAACGTCTGTATCTTCGCACTTCTCCTCCTACTCAACTACAACATCTGCATCTTCGCACTCCTCCTCGTAAAGTACAACGTCTGCATCTTCGCACTCCTCCTTCTCCTCAACTACAATGTCTGAATCTTCGCACTCCTCCTCAACTACAGCATCTGCATCTTCGCACTCCTCCTCCTCAACTACAACGTCTGCATCTCCGCACTCCACCTCAACTACAATGTCTGCATCTTCGCACTCCACCTCCTCAACTACAAAGTCTGCATCTTCACAGTCCCCCTCCTCCTCAACTACGTCTGCACCTTCACACACATCCTCAACTACGTCTGCAACTTCGCACTCCTTCTCATTCTCAACTACGTCTGCATCTTCACACTCCTCCTCAACTACAACGTCTGCATCTTCACGCTCCTCCTCCTCAACTACATCTGCATCTTCACACTCCTCCTAAACAACTACAAAGTCTGCATCTTCACACTCCTACTCCTCATCAACTACAACGTCTGCATCTTCACACTCCTCCTCCCCCTCAACGACAATGTCTGCATCTTTGCACTCCTCCTCCTCAACTACAACGTCTGCATCTTCACACTCCTCCTCCTGCTCAACTACAACGTCTGCATCTTCATACCCCTCCTGCTCAACTACAACGTCTGCATCGTCACACTCCTCCTCCTCCTCCTCAATTACCACGTTTGCATCTTCGCACTGCTCCTCCTCAACTACAACATCTGCATCTTCGCACTCCTCCTTCTCCTCAGCTACAACGTCAGCATCTTCGCACTCCTACTCAACTACAACGTCTGCATCTACACACACCTCCTCCTCCTCAACTACAATGTCGGCATCTTCACACTCCTCCTCAACTACAACATCTGCATCTTCGCACTGCTGCACCTCAACTACAACGTCTGCATCTTCGCACGGCTCCACCTCAACTACAACATCTGCATCATCGCACTCCTCCTTCTCAACTACAACGTCTGCATCTTCGCAGTCCTCCTCCTCAACTACGTCTGCATTTTCGCACTCCTCCTTCGACTAAAATACAACGTCTGCATCTTTGCACTCCTCCTTCTCCTCAACTACGTCTGAATCTTCGCACTCCTCCTCCACAACTACAGCATTTGCATCTTCGCACTCCTCCTCAACTACAACGTCTGCATCTTCACACTCCTCCTCAACTACAACGTCTGCATCTTCGCACTCCTCGTCCCCAACTACAACATCTGCATCTTCGCACTCCTTAACTACAACATCTGCATCTTCACACTCCTCCTCCTCCGAATCTACAAAGTCTGCATCTTCACACTCCTCCTCCTCCTCAACAACCACGTCTGAATCTTCGCACACCTCCTCCTCAACTACAACATCCGCATCTTCGCACTCCTCCCCAACTACAACATCTGCATCTTCACACTACTCCTCCTCCTAATCTACAAAGTCTGCATCTTCACACTCCTCCTCCTCCTCAACAACCACGTCTGAATCTTCGCACACCTCCTCCTCAACTACAGCATCTGCATCTTCGCACTCCTCCCCAACTACAACGTCTGCATCTTCGCACTTCTCCTCAACTACAACGTCTGCATCTTCGCACTCCTCCTCCCCAACTACAACGTCTGCATCTTTGCACTCCTCCTCCTCAACTACAACGTCTGCATCTTCGCACTCCTCCTCCTCCTAAACTACAACGTCTGCATCTTCACACTCCTCCTCCTCAACAAGCACGTCTGCATCTTCGCACTCCTCCTCCTCAACTACAACGTCTGCATCCTCGCACTCCTCCTCCTCCTCCTCAACTACAACATCTGCATCTTCGCACTCGTCCTTCTCAACTACAACGTCTGCATCTTCGCACACCTCCTCAACTACATCCGCATTTTCTCACTCCTCCTCCTCAACTACAACGTCTGCATCTTCGCACTCCTCCCCAACTACAACGTCTGCATCTTCGCACTCCTCCCCAACTACAACGTCTGCATCTTCGCACTCCTCCCCAACTACAACGTCTGCATCTTCGCACTCCTCCCCAACTACAACGTCTGCATCTTCGCACTCCTCCTCCTCAACTACAACGTCTGCATCTTCGCACTCCTCCTCCCCAACTACAACGTCTGCATCTTTGCACTCCTCCTCCTCAACTACAACGTCTGCATCCTCGCACTCCTCCTCCTCAACTACAACATCTGCATCTTCGCACTCCTCCTCGTAAAGTACAACGTCTGCATCTTCGCACTCCTCCTTCTCCTCAACTACAATGTCTGAATCTTCGCACTCCTCCTCAACTACAGCATCTGCATCTTCGCACTCCTCCTCCTCAACTACAACGTCTGCATCTCCGCACTCCACCTCAACTACAATGTCTGCATCTTCGCACTCCACCTCCTCAACTACAAAGTCTGCATCTTCACAGTCCCCCTCCTCCTCAACTACGTCTGCACCTTCACACACATCCTCAACTACGTCTGCAACTTCGCACTCCTTCTCATTCTCAACTACGTCTGCATCTTCACACTCCTCCTCCACTACAACGTCTGCATCTTCACGCTCCTCCTCCTCAACTACATCTGCATCTTCACACTCCTCCTAAACAACTACAAAGTCTGCATCTTCACACTCCTACTCCTCATCAACTACAACGTCTGCATCTTCACACTCCTCCTCCCCCTCAACGACAATGTCTGCATCTTTGCACTCCTCCTCCTCAACTACAACGTCTGCATCTTCACACTCCTCCTCCTGCTCAACTACAACGTCTGCATCTTCATACCCCTCCTGCTCAACTACAACGTCTGCATCGTCACACTCCTCCTCCTCCTCCTCAATTACCACGTTTGCATCTTCGCACTGCTCCTCCTCAACTACAACATCTGCATCTTCGCACTCCTCCTTCTCCTCAGCTACAACGTCAGCATCTTCGCACTCCTACTCAACTACAACGTCTGCATCTACACACACCTCCTCCTCCTCAACTACAATGTCGGCATCTTCACACTCCTCCTCAACTACAACATCTGCATCTTCGCACTGCTGCACCTCAACTACAACGTCTGCATCTTCGCACGGCTCCACCTCAACTACAACATCTGCATCATCGCACTCCTCCTTCTCAACTACAACGTCTGCATCTTCGCAGTCCTCCTCCTCAACTACGTCTGCATTTTCGCACTCCTCCTTCGACTAAAATACAACGTCTGCATCTTCGCACTCCTCCTTCTCCTCAACTACGTCTGAATCTTCGCACTCCTCCTCCACAACTACAGCATTTGCATCTTCGCACTCCTCCTCAACTACAACGTCTGCATCTTCACACTCCTCCTCAACTACAACGTCTGCATCTTCGCACTCCTCGTCCCCAACTACAACATCTGCATCTTCGCACTCCTTAACTACAACATCTGCATCTTCACACTCCTCCTCCTCCGAATCTACAAAGTCTGCATCTTCACACTCCTCCTCCTCCTCAACAACCACGTCTGAATCTTCGCACACCTCCTCCTCAACTACAACATCCGCATCTTCGCACTCCTCCTCAACTACAACATCTGCATCTTCACACTACTCCTCCTCCTAATCTACAAAGTCTGCATCTTCACACTCCTCCTCCTCCTCAACAACCACGTCTGAATCTTCGCACACCTCCTCCTCAACTACAGCATCTGCATCTTCGCACTCCTCCCCAACTACAACGTCTGCATCTTCGCACTTCTCCTCAACTACAACGTCTGCATCTTCGCACTCCTCCTCCCCAACTACAACGTCTGCATCTTTGCACTCCTCCTCCTCAACTACAACGTCTGCATCTTCGCACTCCTCCTCCTCCTAAACTACAACGTCTGCATCTTCACACTCCTCCTCCTCAACAAGCACGTCTGCATCTTCGCACTCCTCCTCCTCAACTACAACGTCTGCATCCTCGCACTCCTCCTCCTCCTCCTCAACTACAACATCTGCATCTTCGCACTCGTCCTTCTCAACTACAACGTCTGCATCTTCGCACACCTCCTCAACTACATCCGCATTTTCTCACTCCTCCTCCTCAACTACAA
This sequence comes from Carcharodon carcharias, assembly GCF_017639515.1. Classification (NCBI taxonomy): domain Eukaryota; kingdom Metazoa; phylum Chordata; class Chondrichthyes; order Lamniformes; family Lamnidae; genus Carcharodon; species Carcharodon carcharias. The sequence goes on along the minus strand of NW_024470648.1, from coordinate 268,196 downwards.
CGTCTGCATCTTCGCACTCCTCCCCAACTACAACGTCTGCATCTTCGCACTCCTCCCCAACTACAACGTCTGCATCTTCGCACTCCTCCCCAACTACAACGTCTGCATCTTCGCACTCCTCCCCAACTACAACGTCTGCATCTTCGCACTCCTCCTCCTCAACTACAACGTCTGCATCTTCGCACTCCTCCTCCCCAACTACAACGTCTGCATCTTTGCACTCCTCCTCCTCAACTACAACGTCTGCATCCTCGCACTCCTCCTCCTCAACTACAACATCTGCATCTTCGCACTCCTCCTTCTCAACTACAACGTCTGCATCTTCGCACACCTCCTCAACTACATCCGCATTTTCTCACTCCTCCTCCTCAACTACAACGTCTGCATCTTCGCACTCCTCCTCAACTACAATGTCTGCATCTTCACACTCCTGCTCCTCATCAAGTACGTCTGCATCTTCACACTCCTCCTACTCAACAACGTCTGCATCGTCGCACTCCTCTTCCTCAAAAAGGTCTGCATCTTCACACTCTTCCTCCTCAACAACAACATCTGCATCTTCGCACTCCTCCTCCTCAACTACAACGTCTGCAAGTTCACACTCCTCATCCTCCTCAACTACAATGTCTGCATCTTCACACACATCCTCAACTACAATGTCTGCATCTTCACAATACTCCTCCGCAACATCATCTGCATCTTCACAATCCTCCTCAACTACAACATCTGCATCTTCGCACTCCTCAACTACAACGTCTGCATCTTCGCACTCCTCAACTACAACGTCTGCATCTTCGCACTCCTCAACTACAACGTCTGCATCTTCGCACTCCTCAACTACAACGTCTGCATCTTCGCACTCGTCCTCCTCAACTACAACGTCTGCATCATCACACACCTCCTCCTGCTCAACTACAAGGTCTGCATATTCACTCTCCTCCTCCTCCTCAACTACTACGTCTGCATCTTCGCACTCCTCCTCCTCAACTACAACGTCTGCATCTTCACACTCCTCCTTCTCCACTACAACGTCTGCATCTTCGCACTCCTACTCAACTACAACGTCTGCATCTTCACACTCCACCTCCTCAACTACAACATCTGCATCTTCACACTCCTCCTCCTCCGGCTCAACTACACCGTCTGCATATTCACACTTCTCCTCAACTACCACGTCTGCATCTTCGCACTCCTCCTCCTCCTCAACTACAACGTCTGCATCTTCACACTCCTCCTCCTCAACAACCACGTCTGCATCGTCGCACTCCTCCTCTTCCTCAAAAACGTCTGCATCTTCACACTCCTCCTCCTCAACTACAACATCTACATCTTCACAATACTCCTCCGCAACTACAACATCTGCATCTTCACAGTCCTCCTCCTCAACTGCAATGTCTGCATCTTCACACTCCACCTCAACTACAACATCTGCATCTTCACACTCCTCCTCCTCAACTACGTCTGCATCTTCACACTCCTCCTCACCTACAACGTCTGCATCTTCACACTCCTCTTCCTCAACTACAACGTCTGCATCTTCGCACTCCACCTCCTCAACTACAACGTCTGCATCTTCGCACTCCTCGTCCTCAACTACAACGTCTGCATCTACGCACTCCTCCTCCTCAGCTACAACGTCTGCATCTTCACATTCCTCCTCCTCAACTACATGTGTCTTCACACTCCTCCTCCTCTTCAACTACAATGTCTGCATCTTCGCACTGCGCCTCAGCAGTTTTGTCAGGCATGACCTCCCCTTGATGAAACCATGCTGACTTTGCCCGATTTTTCCACGGTCTTCCAAGACTCTAAAATTTTACCAACGAGTGAGGACAGGCTAATCGGCCTGGAATTTCCCGTCTTTTGCCTCACTCCCTTCTTAAACAGGGGCGTTACATACTGGGTCCTCATCGATTTTGTTTGTCAATTTTCTTTCGCGACCTCGCTCTCTCTCTCTCTCTCTGTTTTCCTAATTTGCATTGTGATTTCACCATCCCCCCTTTCTTTTTAGACTCCTCGCGGCTTCCTTTCGTCTTGTGCTCTCAGTGTCAGACTTAAGCCTTGTCCGACCCTGCAGCTCCTTGAGAGCTGTCCCACTCTTCCTGGTAACGTGTGGACTCTGAACCCCCCCCCCCACTCTGACTCTCCCCCACCGATGCGCCTCCCCCCCAACCCCGTGGATCGGGAGGCATCGCGCTGACACTGAAATTCTTTCAGCACTTGACTCTCCGCTTGGCGGGCAGACGGCAGCAACCTGTCGGTGGGAGACAGGATCCGTGTCACCCACAACCACCACCCCCCCCCCCCCCCCCCCCCCCCCCCCGCCGCCTGGCCAGTGGTGCGAATCTGGCACGGCGAGCAAATGTGGTCAGGCCCTGTTTGCAAGGGTCTCAATAGGGGGCCAATCCTGTCGTGCCTGGGCTGCAGGAATCTACAGCTGTAGCTGCGGGCAGCGGCAGAGGACCCGTCACCTTGGGGGTGGAGAGAACAGGAGCTCCCCTGGTGCACTCGCCACGGTGACACCTCGACCAAATCGCAGCCGAACTGCCGACCGGTCAGCGTCCTTTTCCCGTGATTGTCGCTGCTCCCTCTGGAATTTGGTATTCTTGTGTCTGTCCGGCCAGCCTGTGATTGGTCAAACCGGGGGCGGGGGGGGGGGGGGGTAGATTGTGATGTCAGCGGCAGGGAAATCTGTGATTGGTCAAAGCGAGAGGGGGGATTGTGATGTCAGTGGCAGGGCAGTCTGTGATCGATTAATGGGAGAAGGGAGATTGGGAGGTCAGTGGTAGGTCAGCCTGTGATTGGTCAATGCAAGGAGGAGGAGTGAGAGGTCACAGCGTTATGACAGCCTGTGATTGGTCAATAAAAGGGGGTGCCATTGTGAGGTCATCAGCAGGCCAGCCTGTTGTAAGTTAGTGAGAGAAGGGAGATTGTGAAGTCAGTGGTAGGGCAACTTGTGATTGGTCAATAGGAGAAGGCGAATTGTGATGTCAGTGACAGGCCTGCCTGTGATTGGTCCATGAAAGGGCGGCCATTGTGAGGGCGACGGGAGACCAGCCTGCGATTGGTCCACGGGAGAAGGGGGAAATTGTGAGATCAGACAGGCCGCGGGAGGGGGGGGGGGGGGGGGGGGGGGGGGGGGGGGGTCCCCTTGTTCCTGCAGTAAGATGGCGGCCGCGCATGCTCTTTGCCGCCT